>NC_091996.1:43728414-44028414 GCF_044704955.1 Pristiophorus japonicus
ACACATCAAGTTGCTGGAGATATATCACCAACGATGTCTCCGCAAGATCCTGCAAACCCCCTGGGAAGACAGACGCACCAACATTATATCCTCACTCAGGCTAACATCCCAGCATTGAAGCACTAACCACACTCGATCAGCTTCGCTGGGCAGGCCACATAGTTCACATGCCAGAGACAAGACTCCCTAAGCAATTGCTCTATGCGGAACTCTTTCATGGCAACCGAGCCAAAGGTGGGCAGTGGAAACGTTGCAACGACACCCTGAAAGCCTCCCTGGTGAAGTGCGACATCACCACTGACACCTGGGAGACCCTGGCTGAAGACTGTCCTAGGTGGAGAAAGTGCATCCGGGAGGGCGTTGAGCTCTTTGAATCTCAACGCTGCGAGCGTGAAGAGGTCAGGTGCAGTCAGTGGAAGGCGTGTGGTAAATCAGTGCCATCCCCTCCTTCCCCCGACGAATATCTGTCCCACCTATGACAGGGTCTGTGGCTCTCATGTTGGACTGTTCAGCCACCAAAGAACACACTTTAGGAGTGGAAGCAAGTCTTCCTCGATTCCGAGGGACCGCCTATGATGATGATAATGGTGTGGCTGGAGTAGGAGTGTTAAGCAGGCAAACTCGCTGCTCTTTTCAATAGTGCCCAAATGAACCATTGGTTAACGTTTCGCCTGGGAAAAACTGCACCTCCAACAATGCAAAATTCCCTCCGCATTGCACTGGAATGCCAGCCTAGATTATGAGCTAAAGTCCTGGACTGATGGCAGAACCAAAATGTTCTGATTCGAGTGAGAGTGTTGCCAATTGAGCTCAGCTGATAATGATTATTTTCTCATACGTTGAGATTTTATGGTGCAGTTCGACTGCCACTTTCACAGCAAAATTGTTTCAGGTGTCTAATTTTTGGAGGAAGCAGATCCTATATGTCTGCAGGGAAGCACATATAATCAGAGTTCCTTTGTGGCTTATCTCTGTGATCCACAGTCGACAATAAAAGTCGGGTCTTCCAAATGTACTTTGCACGCCATGGATAACAGGCTGAGACTGGGAACCGCAATATAACTCTTGCCGAAATTTACATTACTAACTTTCCAGATTTGATAAACACATCAACCGTGGAGGAACTAAACCGCACATTGCAGGAGGATCTCTGCTTAGAACATTGTTGCAGTAGGATGTTACATTTGGCTTCACGGAGAGGAAAAGAATCAACCAAAATTGCTGTTCTTTTATCGCATTTCAGTGAGTGTGTGGATGTGTGTGTGTACACATTTCACTGCAGCATCTCTCACTGTCTTTCCAAGCTCATGTGATGAACAACCACTTGAGCAAGTTAATCGAAGGTCACAATCTGTGGAACCAAGTGTGCCTTCAGGAGTGGAGGGAATAGAAGTTTATTTTTATCAATGGGAAACCTTTTCAATGATTTTCTGCAAAGTGCGCTTTCTGTCAGCAGTGGTTGTAGTCTTTGATCTGTTGCTTACCACTTGTCAGTAGATATTTCTCACAATTTTGATAGCTCTTTCAAATAACATAATGGGTATTATAAATGCTGTTATCTACCAAGCTGGGTATACAAATGCTGAAATATACCATGCTGGGTATTAAAAATGCTGCAATATATAATGATGTGAAATTACATAGTTCACTCATTGCATACTCATAATTGTATACAACAATGCTTTGCCTTTTGTGCACATTAAGAAAGACAGACTTGCATTTATATAGTGTCTTTCATGACCTCAGGGTGTCCCAAAGCGCTTTACAGCCAATTAAGTACATTTGAAGTACTGTTTTCCCTATTCTGTCTAATAAAATGAAGTGTTTGTGTTTAATATTTAATTTGATATTGTCTTCTTTAATTTTGTCATTGTATACGATGGGGCAAAAACCATCTTCAATCACACAGGTATGTTCTTCCTCTATTAGTTACATTCTGTTGCAAACATTCCTCACTTAGGCTGGAAAAATAAGTGTCAGACAGAAGCCGCAATCCATTCAATTCAAAAGTAAACATTGTGTGGGATTTGTTCAAATGTGTTTTTAAATTCAACAAATTGCTAATCAGTTGTTTTAAAATGAGGCCCCAGTCGATGTTTCCTGGGTATTTATCAACCTGTCTTATCAGCGAGTCTGTCTGGAATCTTTACAGAATGTCTGCTAAGCGCAAAAACTGCCCTGGTTAGTGAGGAAAGGAAAAGTATAATGTGGGAAAATGTGAGGTTATCCACTTTGGTAGGAAAAAAAATATATTTAAATGGGGAGAGATTACAAAATGCTGCGGTACAGAGGGATCTGGGGGTCCTTGTACATGAAACACAAAAAGTTAACATACAGGTAAAACAAGTAATTAGGAAGGCAAATGGAATGTTGGTCTTTATTGCAAGGGGAATGGACAATAAAGGAAGGGAAGTCCTGCTACAACTGTACAGAGTGTTGGTGAGACCACACCTGGAGTACTGCGCACAATTTTGGCCTCCTCATTTAAGGAAGGATATACTGGCATTGTAGGCAGTTGAGAGAAGGTTCGCGAGGTTGATTCCTGAGATGAAGGGCTTGTCTTGTGAAGAAAGGTTGAGCAGGTTGGGCCTATACTCATTGGAGTTTAGAAGAATGAGAGGCGATCTTATTGAAATGTATAAGATTCTGAGGGGGCTTGACAGGGTAGATGCAGAGAGGATGTTTCCTCTGGTGGGGGAATCTAGAACTAGGGAGCATAGTTTCAGATTAGGGAGTTGCCCATTTAAAACAGAAATGAGGAGGAATTTCTTCTCAGAGGGTCGTGAATCTTTTGAATTCTCTACCCCGGAGAGCTGTGGAGGCTGGGTCATTGAATATATTTAAGGTGGAGATAGACAGATTTTTGAACGATATGGGAGTCGAGGGTTATGGGGAGCGAGCAGGGAAGTGGAGTTAAGGCCAAGATCAGATCAGCCATACTCTTACTGAATGGCCTACTCCTGCTCCTATTTCTTATGTACTTATGACAAAGAATCTGTTTTAATTTTGAACTGTGACAGGTATCCGCTTGGGTTCTGTGATGTCAGTCAATGGTTTAGCTGCTGCTTTTTTTTAACGGAAGTTGACTCCCACTGCCCTGTATTGGCCAGGACAGAATCATGGCCAAGGAGCTTTACAATGAAACCTCTTGTGATCGGAATGGAATCTTTGTGTCTTAAGCACGTGTACACCTTTATGGCGAGAAATTTGGTTTTGGGTCACAGTGGGTTTTTCCCGCCAAAAAAAACGCTATGACTCCGCTATGATTTAGAGGCCGAACAGTCGGGAAAAATGTGCCCGACGGGAAAAATCGGTATTGAACGAGGATACATGGCGCAAACTGCAAATTTTCTGCAACTTTTCTCTGAAGCTGATACCGCTGTGAGTTGGGCCTAGGAAGAGGGGAAAACATACTTTTTTTTCTCAAGAAACAAAAAATAAAAAAAATCACAAAACATTTACAATCGCTGAAAAAGAATTTAAAAATAAAAAATGTAACTTATCTTTTTTGCAGGTTTTCATACCTACCGGCGTTCCAAGGGCTGCGCCGATGGGTTTTTCCTCGCCGTTTTTTTGGTCCTGTCTACGGGTCACCGCTGAGCCAAATATCGGGCAAAAGCCCCTTTCCCAGTCATGCGCGCTGGCGGTCCGCACCCCAGCGGTATTTCAAATCCGCCGGCGCAAGACTTCAGGGAATTTCCTGCCGCACCGTTTTCGCCCAAAACTGCGAAATCCCGGCGCAAATCCCGGCGCAAGGTTGCGGAATTTTCAGACCTTAATCTCTCTGTAGGTGGACCAAGCTACCACCAGGCGAGGCGTCATTTGATTCAGTTCATGAATTAATATATTCCACGGTAGACAAAGTTGGCAGAACACCGAACATGATGAAACTCGGTGCAATCAGTCTCGTTTCTGTTCATGTTCTGTTCTCAGAGAACTCAAGAACAAGCATTCCACCAGCTCACCTTGGAGAATCTTTTCTCAATGTTAAAAGGATTTTCTCTCTCTGAAACTTGTCCTAACAACCAGGGCAAGGTTTCTTCTTCCCCCGAGACTTTCTGTTACTTTGATTCATTTAGCAGCCTTTCTGACTTCCCGATCTCTGTATTGATTAATAAAAATCCTCTCTCCAAAGTCCAGCCAAGGCCAGATATCTTTTTATTCGTTCATGCGATGTGGGCGTTGATGGCAAGGCCAGCATTTATTGCCCTTGAGAAGGTAGTGGTGAGCCGCCTTCTTGAACCGCCGCAGTCCGTGTGGTGAAGGTTCTCCCACAGTGCTGTTAGGGAGCGAGTTCCCGGACTTTGACCTGGATATTGCGAACAAATGAGCCATTGTTTGGGAACTGTTCAAAAAACACCCCACCCACCCCATCTTTAAAACATTGCTCAAGTGCAATTGGATTGACAACTGTGCATGGAGCTGTCTGGAACTGCTAACTACTTCTGGGAAGTTTCTGCTCAAAACTGACAGGAAAACCGGGCCGGGTGTATAACTGATGGCCGATCTGACACCTCCAGTTTTACACGCCTGTTGGACTTGAAAGGTCCAGTTCCTGGAAAAAAGTAATTCTGAGCCACATAATTCTGAGCCATGACATAGAAACATAGAAACGTAGAAAATAGGTGCAGGGGTAGGCCATTCGGCCCTTCGAGCCTGCACCGCCATTCAATGAGTTCATGGCTGAACATGCAACTTCAGTACCCCATTCCAGCTTTCTCGCCATACCCCTTGATCCCCCTAGTAGTAAGGACTACATCTAACTCCTTTTTGAATATATTTAGTGAATTGGCCTCAACAACTTTCTGTGGTAGAGAATTCCACAGGTTCACCACTCTGTGGGTGAAGAAGTTTCTCCTCATCTCGGTCCTAAATGGCTTACCCCTTATCCTTAGACTATGACCCCTGGTTCTGGACTTCCCCAACATTGGGAACATTCTTCCTGCCTCTAACCTGTCTAAACCCGTCAGAATTTTAAATGTTTCTATGAGATCCCCTCTCATTCTTCTGAACTCCAGTGAATACAAGCCCAGTTGATCCAGTCTTTCTTGATATGTCAGTCCCGCCATCCCGGGAATCAGTCTGGTGAACCTTCGCTGCACTCCCTCAATAGCAAGAATGTCCTTCCTCAAGTTAGGAGACCAAAACTGTACACAATACTCCAGGTGTGGCCTCACCAAGGCCCTGTACAACTGTAGCAACACCTCCCTGCCCCTGTAAGAATTAATTATGGGATGGTCTAGAAAAAGAGTTGCAAACTACTTATTATTTTCTACTGAGAGCTGACAAAACTTGATGTATATGTTGCGCCATAGCTACAATTTTGTTCTTTTACTGCTAACAAATGTATTGGCAGTTAAAGCTTAAAGCAAAGTCCAGTATTATAATATTTTGCCACCTTCCAAAAAGCAGGAGGATCCGGTTAAAAAAAGAGGATAGAATCAACAACTGAGATGATATGGAAAAGGGTTCTTTGCTCATTATCCTGGGTATCCTAGATAATTTTACCTAGTCATCAGGCTAAGTGGAAACAATCTTGAGGACCTAGAGATCTAAGATACACCTACAAGCTTGCTGACGATACAAAGATGGGTGGGAAAGCAAATTGTGAGGAGAACACAAAAAATCTGCAAAGGGATATAGACAGGCTAAGTGAGTGGGCAAAAAATTGGCAGATTGAGTATAACGTGGGAAAATGTGAGGTTATCCACTTTGGCAGGAAAAATAGAAAAGAAAATTATAATTTAAATGGAGAAAAACTGCAAAGTGCTTCAGTACAGAGGGACCTGGGGATCCTTGTGCATGAAACACAAAAAGTTAGTATGCAGTTACAGCAAGTAATCAGGAAGGCAAATGGAATGTTGGCCTTTATTGCAAGGGGGATAGACTATAAAAGCAGCGAACTTCTGCTACAACTGTACAGGATATTGGTCAGGCAACACCTGGAGTACTACATACAGATTTATTTGTTCTCCGTATTTAAGGAAGGATATACTTGCATTGGAGGCTGTTCAGAGAAGGTTCACTAGGTTGATTCCGGGGATGAATGGGTTGACTTATGAGGATAGGTTGAGTAAGTTGGGCCTATATTCATTCGAGTTCAGAAGAATGAGAGCTGATCTTATCGAAACATACAAGATAATGAGGGGGCTCGACACGGTGAAGGCAGAGAGGATATTTCCACTCATAGGGGAAACTAAAACTAGGGGACATAGTCTCAGAGTAAGGGGTCGCTCATTTAAAACTGAGATAAGGAGGAATTTCTTCTCAGAGGGTTGTAAATCTATGGAATTCTCTGTCCAAGAGATCTGTGGAAGCTGGGTCATTGAATATATTTAAGGCGGAGATCGACAGATTTTTGAGCGATGAGGGAGTAAAGTGTTATGGGGAGTGGGCAGAGAAGTGGAGCTGACGCCATGATCAGGTCAGCCATGATCTTATTGAATGGCGGAGCAGGCTCGAGGGGCCAAATGGCCTACTCCTGCGCCTAGTTCTTATGTTCTTACAAGAGGATGGCTAGAGAGGGTACAATGCAGATTTACTCGAGTGTTACCTGGTGTGAAGAAATACAAACACGAGAAAGATTTGAAATATTGGTGCAGTTTTTGTTAGAATAGATTAAGGGGTGATTTAAATATCTAGAATTAAAAAAAACCTAAATCATTATACTCTTCTCCATTTTGTATCTTTATCATTTTTCTTTTTTTTATTATTGTTGCATTACTTTTGCTTTATTTCTATCTGTATGGAAGAATTTAATTTACTTCGTACTTCATCATCTCTCTCTGAAACATCCCAAAGCACTTACCGTGAATTACTTTGAAGTGCTTTCGCTGTTATGTCGGCAGCAATAGCTTCCACTCCGCACACAGCAAGATCTTGCAATTAGATCAACGGCCAATTCATTTGTGATTTGCTGTTGGCTGATCGAAGATTCTTGGCAGGTTAAGGGAGAACTCCTGGCTCTTCTTCAAAATGGTGCCACAGGTCTTTAACATCCAGCTAAATAGGCAGACAGCCCTTGGTTGTATGTCTAATCTGAACAACAGAACTTCCAATTGTACTCCTTTACTACTGCGCTTCGTCAATTACCGTGAATTCACAAGGCAGAAACAGACCATTGGGCCCAATTAGGCTGCATCGGTGTTTATCCTCCACATGAATAATGATCTTAATCCCATGTGCCCAGCCATTTCAATTATCCCTTTATCACCCTTTTCCTTCAACCACTTATTCTTAGTGCATTCCATAAGCTTACAGTCCTCTGTAACACGAGGTTCTACTCTCTTTCAGAAATTTCCTACATGAATCTTGTACCTATGCACCTCATTTAAGATCCCTGAACCACCGAAAACTCTTTCTTTCGATCATGTTTCATTCCTTCATAATTTTAACCACCTTTATCAAGTCACCCCTTAATTGTATCTATTCTAACAAAAACAGCCGCAATTTTTCAAGTCTTTATCATAATTGTATGCTCTTGTACCAGGCAGCATCCTCGTAAATCTGCAACATGGGGAACCCAAAACTGCAGACAGTACTTCAACTGTGGCTTTACTGAAGTTTTATATCAATTCACCATTGCATCTCTATTTCTATAGTCTATACGTGTTTTGTCAGACTTTTTTTAATGGCCTTATCCATTTGAGGTACTTCATGTCTTGCGCACCTGAGTTAAAGGAACGAAAAGTTTAGGGGAGTTGTAGCACTCAAGGGAGGTTACAAAGAAAGGGAGGAGTGAGGCCATCGAAAGGTTTAAATGCAAGGATATGGATTTAAAATTTACGGTGTTCTCGAACTGGGAACCAATCTAGCTCATCAAGGACAAGGGTGATGGGCAAGTGAGACAGTGCAGGATAGGATATAAGCAGCTGAGCTTTGGATGAGCTGTAGTTTAGAGGGTGAAGGATGTGGGAGCAACCTGGAGAGTTTTGGAATGATCAGCTCTGGTGGTGACAGAGTTATGAATGAGAGCCTCAGCAGCAGATGGGCGAAGGAAGGGACAGCAGGCAGTCTTTGAAGGGAGGGATATGGGGTCAGAAGCTTGAGCTTAGGGTCAAACAGGATGTTGTGAACAGTCGGAGAATCATCCAGCTCTTGCTGAAGGATCAGATTGACCAGTTTTCACTTTTTTCCTAGTCCACTACATATCTGCCAAGACTCTACTGAATTAGAAAAATTATCTCGTTGAGCTGGGTGATGGAGCTGAACTGGCTTTTTCCCATCCTTGTTCTGGTTTCAATCTGAGATGATCGGCAGGATGGAGTTAGTGGCCAGGGTACAAAGTTTGTGGTGAGAGCTGAAGATTTTGCTTCAGTCCACCGTGCTGTAATCGTTGAAAGCTAACCAAAACAATTCACAATAGATCAAACATACTGCAGAAATTTGTCAAAATAGAAATAAATGGTTGCATGTACGTAAGTAACATGGTACAGATGTCTGGTTTTATGATCGAGATTGTTACCATCAGATTTCTCCTGTGTAAAGTATAAGCAGAGTAGGGTTATGCACCTGACAAACACATGTTGAAGCTTAAAGTTTGTAAAGGAAAAACACATGTAAACCTCACTTCAAACTTCACTTCGGACTGGAGATTTGCCGCTCAGCTACAGCTGCCAGCCGTGTTAAGGTGCCAGAAACACCTGCGGTATTGCAAGTATGTCATGATACAATCGTTGACAGTGCCATAAAGTCCAGTAACCTGGTTTCAATTAGAAAAATGTTCTGATTCTCCAAGCTTCAAAAGCTCAGAATGAATTTAGCAATTGCTGAATGTCTTTTGATGACCAGAATGGTGTGGAGTGAAGGAAACTTTATGCTGTGAAATTACCCTTGAAGATTACTTCATTTCCTCATTTTGAGCAATCTGCTTCACATCTCCAATGCTTCATGCAAGGTTTTAAATGAATAGAGAATGTATATACAATGGACATAGAGGTATTTTGCACAAAACTTAGGATAAGAAAGTCTGAACACATTGGGGTAGAATTTGCCTCCGACCTGCAAAAAAATCTCCGACCTTACCTGGTGGTCCGGGAGGTAGGGGCGCATACGGTTCGCAAGAGCCCCCCATGGATCATGTGGGCTGGCCCAACCAATGAAAGTAGGGGGATGCCTATTCATTTTTAGGGAGCTGCCATAAGTATGAATGGGAATACCCCCCAAAACACACAAACACATGAAATAAGAAAGAATGCATTACGTATTTAAAATGAATTAAAATGACATTTAATTAAATATATATTTTTAAACTTTTTTTTGAAAGAAAAAACTTGTTTTAACGGTGCAAAATATAAACTTACCTTCATGGCCGGGGTTTTTAATATATCAATGAGTGAAAAAATTTATTTTTCTTTATTTTTTAAAACTCTTACACTGGTAAAAGCAGGCCTTACGCCCGCATTTATTAGGCGTAAGAATTTCAAGAGCATTCGCTGGGCAGAGGTTGGGCAAATAGCCCAGCTTTCCACCAGCGAATGCCCATTGCTGTCAGATTCATACCATCCGTAAAGAGGATTCTTGACAGTTCGCAAGTTCTGGGTTTCGGTGCATGCGCAGCGCATGCCTAAACCTGGAACTTGTGAGGCCCCTATGGGCATGTGCGCACCTTGTATGCGCCCGTAGGGGCCGCAAATTCTGCCCCATTATAAAATAAAAGAAGCTAACCTTAATTTTGAACCAAAAAATCCTTCATGTTTAATAATCAAAATATGGAGTAGGCTGCCACCTAGTGCAGTAAAAGCTGACTTCAGAGGAGCACTAGTGAATCCTTCCAGTGTGCAACAGGAGACATCGCCAACATTTCCCAGTTTGCCGTCCATTGCTGGATCTGTGAGGTCACAGATGCTCTCTACAGAAGGAGGAGGGACTACATTTCCTTCCCCATCACAAGATCGAAGCAGCACAAATGTGCATGTGGCTTTTCTAGGATAGCGGGCTTCCCCATGGTGCAGGGCGCCATTGACTGTACCCACGCCACTTTGCGGGCACAACATCATAATACTGAGGTATTCCGTAACCGCAAAGACTCCCACTCACTGAATGCATTGCTGGTCATTGCCCGCTATCCTGGCAGCAGCCACGATGCCTTCATCCTGTGCCAGACCAGTGTGCCAGGTACCTTCCAGCCGTCAGATGAAGCTCGCGGCTGGCTGCTCCGAGACAACGGCTATCCGCTCTCCACCTGGCTCATGGCTCCCCTACGCAATCCCAACACTCCTGCCCAGCACTCGTATACTGAGAGCCACGCTGCCACCAGGAACACCATTGAGCAGACCATTGGAATGCTCAAGCAATGGTTCCGCTGCCCTGACCGCTCGGGAGGAGTCCTCCCGAACTCGGCCGAGCGGGTGTCCCTTGTTGGCATCGTCTGCTGCATGCTGCACAACTTGGCCATCATGAGAGTGCAGCCATTGCCACTAGGCGTAGCTCCATCACTTCCAGAGGTGGAGTTGCAGGAGAAGGAGGAGTAGTAGGAGGATGAGGATGAGGAAGAGGAACAGGAGCAGCGACACCAGTGATGGAGGAGGCAGGCACAATCGGCCTTTTGCAAGGGCGGTTCGCGACTGCCTCAACAAACTTCGGTTCCAATGAATTCCAGGCCACTTCCCAGTTGCTCTTCACATCCCCATCATTATATCGATTTCATACCACAGCCCCAAAACTGAAATGAGCAACAGCACCAAATATGCAACATTCCAATTAAATTTTTATCCACATACATTAACCACATATATAAACAACAATTACATTTTATATTAACCCTTGTGCAAAACCTTATATGCCCTCTTAACACTACCTTTATCTATTCAACTATTCCTATGTAGTGTGTCCCCTGTGGCTGCAGCATGGCTGGTGGAAGCCTGCTGAGTGTCAGAGACTACAGATGGCCTTGCAGGATGCCCTCGACCAGCTCTGGGGCTGCAAGGCCCGGCTGCAGACTGCACCATCTCAGGCTAGGCGGCAGCAGTCTGGGCTGGCTGATGATATTCAGCGACAAATGCAATGGCGGAGTGGCAGTGGTGGGATCAGTAATGCTACATTCCTGAGAGAGGACAGCAGGTTCCTGCTCCACTGACCCACTGCCATTCCCGTGGGGCAGCACCTCAGCATTACTGCTGTAGTGTATGAGTAAAGAGTCTGACCAGTTACTGTGAGCTCAAAGTAAAGTGTGACCTTAGTCTTTTATTGCAGGTCTCCAGAGTGCCTCTTCAGCCTGTGAGGCCTCCTTAAATACAGGTGCTCCCAAGGGATTGTGGGATCCCTTGGGACTCCAGGGGATGAGCCCTCTGGTGGTTAAACAAGGTATTTACAGGTTTACATCTATAACACCTACCAATTTGCTGGAGCACAGATTGGTGGCCTACTGCGACACCTTGAGATCCCTGGTCGACAGTGGTGGACTCAGCAACGATGGCAGCAGTCAGAGTTTGCATGACATCCAACTGAGACTGCATGAGAGGAGTCTGAGACTCAATACCAGCAACCATTCTCTGCATTACACCACTAAGATGTTGCGTTGCTTCCGCCTGTGCTGCAATGGAAGCTGCCAGATCACCCATGACACATGTCATGATGTCTGGGTCCCCACAGTCTCTCTGGACATCCACTATTGTCTGCAGATTGGAAACGATGGGCTCCATGGTGTGCACAGAGCTCTGTGCAATGTTGCAGGCGGACTCCTCCATGCTCTTTACCACTGGCGAGAGTCTCTCGGACACTTTTGCCATTGCACCCATCATCTCGGAGTGCATGGCCATCACGCTTGTTGTGAATGCCTCCCCATCGAGGTTCTCATCTGGGTCCTGTGCAGCAAAACACATGCGCGAACTCTCCCTCCGGGCAGCAGGCTCCCGAGCTACCCTTTCCCCTTGGCCTTGCTGCAGCCCGCTCGTCCTCGGTGCATCAGCCAGTGCAGACCCCTCTATTAAGCTTGTCTCTAAAGATCGCGCAGTGCCAGTGTCTGAGGTGGTGCCTGCGGGTGGGAGATGCAGTGACGTGGTGCTTAAGTCCTCCTCTTTTTGTTCGTCATTCTCATTGGGAGGCTCAGGGACAGGCGAGTCGGCTGTTGGCTGGTTTTCTGAAAGCATAAAGGCTCGCATTAAAGTGAGGGCAGTGGGGCAGGAATGGAGCAAGGAATGCAGATGGTATCAGGGGCTGGAAAGCGATAAAGCATTCTGTTGTGAGGGGGAAGTAAGATGAGAAAAGGAGAGGACATGAAGATACCGTTGTTGCCCCCAGCGAGGTCGACATCGCCGACGGCCACGGGCGCCCACCACCCAATGAGTCGCAGCACTCGCTCCTCCAGGGCTGAGAGCAGCTGCAGCTGAGGTTCACCCCCGCCTATCCTCTGCTGCTCCCTGCTATTGTGTGACACCTTGGCCTTCAAAAGAAATAAATGTTTGTGAGTCAGAGTCCAGCTATGTGTCTGGGAGATATTCCTGCCATCGTTGAATAACTGTGAATGTCGGCAAGGTGTGAGATGAGGATGTGAGTTTGGGAAGGTGCAGATGTTTGGTGGGGGAGTGGTGCTCTGCACAGTGTGCACAGACAGAGGTTCAGATGCTGGTATGTGGGATCTGTTGAAGCACGTACTCACCTTGACCACCCGACTGAGGTTATGTTTTTTTAACGGCACTGTGTCAGGCTGCATCCATGACACTACTGGCCAAGACCTCCTCTGCCACTTCCCTCCACTTTGCCCTGAAGACCTGGGGCAATGGCCTCCTTTGACTGGCCGGGAACAGCGCTTCCCTCCTTTGCTCCACTGCCGTCACCAATGCCTCCAATGCGATGTCAGTGAACTGATGAGCTCCCTCCTTTGGATTTTAATTGGGAGCAGCCATAGCCATGAGGTGTTTCACTTGCTCAGACCTCACAAAAGCCTTCGACACTGTCAACAATGAGGGATTATGGAGCGTCCTCCTCAGAGTCGGCTGCCCTCAAAAGTTTGCCACCATCCTCCCCCTGCTTCATGATGACATGCAAGCTGTGATCTTGACCAACGGATCCATCACAGACCCATTCCACATTCGGACTGGGATCAAGCAACACTGTGTCATCGCACCAACGCTCTTCTCAATCTTCCTTGCTGCAATGCTCCATCTCACCCTCGACAAGGTCTCCGCGGGAATGGAGCTAACTTACAGGACAAACCAGGAATCTGTTTAACTTCCATCACCTTCAGGCCAGATCCAAGGTTGTCCCACCCTCCGTCATCGAACTACAGTACGCAGATGACACCTGTGTCTGCGCACACTCGGAGGCCGAACTCCAAGCCATTGTCAACACCTTCGCCGAGGCATATGAGAGCATGGGCTTCACACTAAACATCTGTAAGACAAAGGACCCCTACCAACCTGCCCCCGCCACACAGCACTGCCCCCCAGTTATCAAAATCCACGACGAGGCCTTGGAGAACGTGGACCATTTTCCATACCTCGGGAGCCTACTGTCAACAAGGGCAGACGTCAACGACGAGGTCCAGCACTGCCTTCAGTGTGCCAGTGCAACCTGAGGTCATTAGCACTTAATTTACCACCTCCTTCCTGGGGGGCTAAAACCCAATTTAGAAGAACTTCAGAATCCTTTGCACCTGCTGCTAAATTTTCAAAATTTAAAAAGTTGGCACAACCAAATTTATCCCCCAAAGTTCCCTCCAGCATAGGAGAGTCAATCAGCACACAATTAAACCATCTGTTGGAGATATTTCTTGAAGTAACAATTCCCATTAAAATACTTAGCAAAGAGATGTATATAAATTGTGCTCAACAATTTCCCAAACTATATATGGCTTGAGGTTTGCGTCAGATCAGTATGTCAATACACAACTGAATTGAGACCAGTGCTCTCTGAGACTCACATCTGCGTTGGGCCCAGAGAGAAGGCGAACTACATTTACTTTCCTTCAAAAATGTTTCAATGCCACTCAATTTTCGCCAATTATCTGTGCCGTTTTTTTGGCGTGCACCGTTTTTTTGGAGTAAACTAAAAATCTCCAAGTTTCCCCAAAGTTTCTGTGCGAGCATAATTCACTTAGGTACAATTTTTATAGGTTACGATTTATTTTGCGTCATGGGGGCGTAACCTGATGTCTGTGCCAGTTTTTCCACATTTAAGCAAGTTTGGCCAACTTATATTTTTCCTGGGACGGCATATGTGACTACTCCCAAAAAACATTCTGGGCACTTAAGAAAAAGCAGCGCACATTAAAAAATCACCGCAGAAAGACGCTGTTGTTTTTAGGCGCAGTTTTGAAGGGAGTCAAGAAGGCAAAGCATATGCATCATAAATCTTAATTGTTTCAAAGTCAAAAGGAGAAAATGGAAGTCTAATGCAATTCTTTAATTTTTGATATTTGTCAAAGTACCATGCCACCACTGAACGTCTTCTCACCTGGATCATTCCAGGTCACAACTAGGGATGTGTGCGCCATTTCTCAACATGCAACACATATCTGCATTCAGCAGGTGACTGCTGCACTATATGCCCGGAGGAATGACTACATACAGTTCCCCATGACTGCCCAGGCAATGTGTGAAATGGCTGTGGGCTTCTCCAGGATTGCTGGCTTCCCAAAGGTACAGGGCTGCATTGATTATACCCACATGGCCTTGCGAGCACCTTTGGAGGATTCTGAGATGTACAGGAACAGAAAATGTACACTCGTCTGTGACGACATGCATCGCATCATGGCAGTTGATGCGAGATACTCTGGGAGCAACCATGATGCGTTCATCCTATGCGAGAACGTTATATCTGCCATGTTTCAGCAGCAGCCAGCTGGCTGTTGGGAGACAAAGGGTATGGCCTCGCCACCTAACACATGATGCCCCTACGCATAACCCTGACGGAAGCTAATTGGGAATACAACATGTTGCATATTGTGACACGCAGCATAATAGAGAGGACCATTGGCATCTTGAAGCAGCGTTTCCAATGCCTGGACCATTCTTGAGGCTAATTGCAATACTCTCCTGAGATTGTCAGTCAGTTTACTGTTTTGTGCTGCAACTTAGTAGAAGACCCACCTGAGGTGAGAGTGGCTGATGATGAGGCAGATGCAGATGATGATGAGGAGGAGGATGAGCACAAGTAAGCCATGCAACTGCCTGAACCCGGAGCACGACGGCGGAGGAGGGCGCCAGCAGCTCATCCGGGAACGCTTTGCTGCCTGAAGGCTCAGCGACAACTATTCCAAATGGACTATGTTTACTGTTTGGACCTGTTCCGTAATGCTGTTGTGTTAATGGAACAAATAATGTAAATGATTCAGTTATAATTTAAAATATATTTTATTAAAAAGTTTAACACTTGTTTGTACTTAACTTAACTTTAATAAAAAATATTCTTGTATCAGACTTTAAAGTTTTCAGTTAAGATCACTTACAAACTTTTAAACATGTAAATTTATATCACTTACAAAAAATGTTAATTTGAGAACAGTTACAACAGTAACAACAATATTAATAACAATAACAGCAGCAGCAGAGAAAGGCTGCACCCATCTCTCCTCCATCTTATTCTAAGACTGCCTGCTGAGCTTGGTCTTGGTGACTCCATCCCTGCCCGCAATAGGTGGCGCAGCATTTTTCGGGTTAGTACCAAGCTTATTCTGTTGAGCATCTCTGGTAATGTGCACTTTTTGATGGGGGCATGGGCAGGCGGTAATGTGGAAGGCCTGGCTTGGGCCTCTTCAGAGGCTGGTCTGGGGATTGCATTGGGAGTGGCAGTTGATTCCGTCAATGGGCGTGGGGTCTGGGCGTGTTCCCTTATTGCAGCAGCTAACTCCGACATTCCCTCCCTTATATTCCCTAACAGTGTCTCAACTACCTGCAACATTCCCTCCCTCCTGTGCCCTGACAGCATCTCAACTACCTGCAACATTCCCTCCCTCATGTTCACCGACAGTGATATGGTTTAAATCCTAGTTTCTCGTCGCCAATGATATGTCCTTACTATATAGTATAAATGCACACGAGGCCCATACTTGAGAGAAGGTCACTCTGTGACCAGTTACCTTTGTTACCAAGACCTCGAGCAGACGGTGGGTGGAGCTTCCCCTTTTATACCAGAATGTCCAGGTTAGGAGTATCTCCCACAAGTTTGCCCCCTGTGGTCAGTGTTCTCAAGGTGTACAACTTAGGTCAGCTTACAAATGGGTTACAATGACAGTTGAATACATGACATCACCTCCCCCCCAAAGTCTTATTGGGATCACAGGTTAAGTCTCTCTGGTGGTTTACGCTCCCTTGTAGAGCGTCTGAGTTGGGGCTCCGGTTGTTGGGTGCTGGTCTGAGTCTGCTGTTTGCGGTGTCTCAGGCCTGTCCAGACTGCCCACAGTGACTGGGCTCTCCTCCACTTGGTTCCGATGTTCGGTCACCTGTGGCGGAGCAAACTCTACATCGTGTTCTTCCTCTGCTTCTTCTATGGGGTTGCTGAACCGCCTTTTAGTTTGATCCACGTGTTTGCGGCAGATTTGTCCATTGGTAAGTTTAATTACCAAAACCCTATTCCCCTCTTTGGCAATCACAGTGCCTGCAAGCCATTTGGGCCCTGCAGCGTAATTAAGGACAAAAACGGGGTCATTGACATCAATACATCGCGCCCTCGCATTCCTGTCATGGTAGTCACATTGTGACTGACGCCTGTTCTCAACAATTTCTTTCATGGTAGGGTGTATAAGGGATAACCTGGTTTTGAGCGTCCTTTTCATTAGCAGCCCTGCGGGTGGAACCCCTGTGAGCGAGTGTGGTCTGGATCTATTGGCCAACAGGAGACATGATAAGCGGCTTTGTAGGGAACCCCCTTGGATTCTGAGCATCCCTTGTTTGATTATCTGCACTGCTTCTTCTGCCTGGCCATTTGAGGCTGGCTTGAACGGTGCCGTTCTGACATGGTTGAGTCCATTGCCTGCCATGAAGTCCTGGAATTCAGTGCTTGTAAAGCACAGGCCATTGTCGCTGACCGAGACGTCCGGTAGACCGTGGACGGTGAACATTGCCCGTAGACTTTCTACCGTGGCAGAGGATGTGCTTGAATTTAAAATGGCACACTCAATCCATTTTGAATTTAAAATGGCATACTCAATCCATTTGGAATAGGTGTCTACTACAACCAAAAACATTTTTCCCATGAAAGGACCTGCGTAGTCCACATGGATGCGTGACCATGGCTTGGCGGGCCAGGACCAGGGGCTAAGGGGGGATTCTCTGGATGCGTTGCCCAGCTGAGCACATGTGTTGCACCTGCGAACACAAAGTTCCAGGTCTGCATCTATCCCTGGCCACCAAACGTGTGACTTGGCAATTGCCTTCATCATGACAATGCCCGGATGCTCATTATGAAGTTCTTTGATGAACACCTCTCTGCCCTTCTGGGGCATGACTACTTGGTTTTCCCACAGTAGGCAATCGGCCTGAATCGAGAATTCATCCCTGCGCCTATGAAACGGTTTAAACTCCTCAGGGCATGTCCCGTACGTGGCTGACCAGTCCCCATTCAGGACACATGTCTTAACTAAAGACAGTAGCGGGTCCTTAGTTGTCCAGACTTTAATCTGATGGGCTGTAATAGGTGAGCCTTTGCTTTCGAAAGCTTTAGCAGCCATGACCATCTCAGCATCATACTCAGTTGCCCCCTCAGTGGTGGCTAGTGGGAGCCTGCTGAGCGCATCAGCACAGTTTTCAGTGCCCGGTCTGTGCCGAATTATGTTGTCATAGGCGGCTAACGTAAGTGCCCACCTCATATGCGGGCCGAAGCATTCGCATTTATGGCCTTGTTGTCAGCCAAAAGGGATGTTAGGGGTTTGTGATCCATCTCCAGCTCAAATTTCCTGCCAAACAGGTACTGGTGCATTTGTTTTACTACATATACACATGCTAGCGCTTCCTTTTCTACCATCCCGTAGCCTCTTTCTGCCTGGGACAGACTTCTGGAGGCATAAGCTATCGGCTGTAACTGACCATTGGCATTCACATGCTGCAACACACACCCGATCCCATAGGACAATGCATCACAAGTTAAAACTAGTTTCTTACATGGGTCATATAACGTTAACCATTTGTTGGAGCATAACAAATTGCGTGCTCTATCAAAAGCGCTTTCCTGGCTGTCCCCCCCAGACCCAATCGTGACCTTTGCATAGGAGCACGTGCAGCGGCTCTAACAGCGTGCTCAATTTGGGAAGAAAGTTGCCAAAATAGTTCAGGAGCCCCAGGAACTAACGCATCTCCGTCGTGTTACGGGGTCTGGGTGCTCTCTGGATTGCTTCCGTATTGGATGCAGTAGGTCTGATCGCGTCTGCTGCTACCCTCCTCCCCAGGAATTCTACCTCTGGAGCTATTGAGAGAGTGCAGCGAAGGTTCACCAGACTGATTCCCGAGATGGCGGGACTGACATATCAAGAAAGACTGGATCAACTGGGCTTGTATTCACTGGAGTTCAGAAGAATGAGAGGGGATCTCATAGAAACGTTTAAAATTCTGACGGGGTTAGACAGGTTAGATGCAGGAAGAATGTTCCCAATGTTGGGGAAGTCCAGAACCAGGGGTCACAGTCTAAGGATAAGGGGTAAGCCATTTAGGACCGAGATGAGGAGAGGCTTCTTCACCCAGAGAGTGGTGAACCTGTGGAATTCTCTACCACAGAAAGTTGTTGAGGCCAATTCACTAAATATATTCAAAAAGGAGTTAGATGTAGTCCTTACTACTAGGGGGATCAAGGGGTATGGCGAGAAAGCAGAATGGGGTACTGAAGTTGCATGTTCAGCCATGAACTCATTCAATGGCCGAATGGCCTACTCCTGCACCTATTTTCCATGTTTCTATGTTTCGATGTAAGAAGACGCACTTCGCCTTTTTCAGTTGCAGCCCTACCTGGTCCAGTCTGCGTAGCACCTCCTCCAGGTGTGGAGGTGTTCTTCAGTATCGCGACCCGTGATGAGGATGTCATCTTGAAAAACCACCGTCCTTGGAATCGACTTGAGGAGGCTTTCCATATTTTGCTGAAAGATCGCGGCGGCCGAACGAATCCCGAACGGACATCTGTTACAGTCAAACAACCCCTTGTGTGTCGTGATGGTGGTCAGCTTCTTCGACTCACTCGCCAGCTTCTGGGTCATGTAAGCTGAGGTCAGGTCCAATTTTGAAAAAAGTTTGCCATCGGATAGCATCGCAAAGAGGTCCTCCGCTCTCGGTAGTCTTGGAGTGACACCCAATTGATGGTGGCCTTGTAATCGCCACATATCCTGACCGACCCATCCGCCTTGAGCACCGACACGATCGGGCTCACCCAGTCACTGAATTCGACTGGCGAGATGATGCCTTCCCTCAGCAGGTGGTCCAATTCGCATTCTATCTTTACCCGCATCACGTACGGCACCGCTCTGGCCTTGTGGTGTACTGGCCTGGCGTCCGGGTTTATGTGAATCACTACCTTCGTCCCCATGAAAGTGCCGATGCCGGGTTGAAATAATGAGTCAAATTTGTCGCTCGCTCCACAGAAGAAATTGCATTGACATCCCCCGATTTCCAGTTCATGACAGCAAGCCAACTCCTCCCCAATAGTGCAGGACCATCCCCCGGGACAATCCAGAGTGGCAATCTGTTCTCCGAATCTTTGTGGGTCACGACTACTGTGGCGCTGCCTAGCACCGGAATGATCTCCTTTGTATATGTCCGTAGCAGTGCGTCAATCGGCAATAATTTTGGCCTCCTGGCCTTGGACACCCACAACCTTTCGAACTGTTTGATACTCATCAGGGACTGGCTGGCCCCCGTGTCTAGCTCCATTAATACTGGAATACCATTGAGGAACACTTTCATCATTATCAGTGGCGTCCTGGTATATGAGCTGTATATGTGTTCCACATGAATTTGCTGAACTTCAGCTTCCAGTGATGTCCCCTAGTATTCATTTGGCCTCGGGCCCATCCTCCTCGTACATCAACCTGGCTGCATGCTTCCTGCACATACGCACCAAGTGACCACTGATGTTGCAGCTTCTGCAGCTATATTGCTGATACCTGCAAGCTCTGTTTGGGTGTTTGCCTCCACACCTCCAGCATGAGCTGAAGGCCCCATTGTTGGAAACAAAAGGTCCATTACCAGTCGATTGTCTTTGACTGTCTCTGTAATTGTCCTTAAGCGCAGCATTAACAGGTGTTGATGGCCCCATTACTGGCAGCATTGTCCATTGCGATGGCATGAATCGCCGTTCAGCTAGCCATTGTCTCTGTTGAATTCCCCCTTTGGGTTCGACTACATGCTGGGGCATGTCCGATTGCCCTTGTCTGCCTAGAGAACTGTGTGCCGTGTTAACAATGTTGACTCCCCTGGTCGTTTGCCGCATTTGAGCCAAGGTTTTTGCCATAAATCATTCTGGTCTCTTCCTCCCCTGAGATAATTATCTGGACTAAAAGAGCCGCCGCTTCCAAGGTCAAGTCTTTGGTCTCAATCAGTTTCCTGAAAACCCCAGCGTAAAAAAAGTCTCGCAGCATCTCCGCTCTACTGCATCTGGGAACTTACATAGGCTCGACAGTCACCGGAGATCTGCCACGAAGTCTGGAATGCTTTGTCCTTCTCGCCGCCGGTGCGTGTCTTGCCATGTGCATGCTGCTCGCCGGTTTAAGATGTTCCCCGATCAACTTACTGAGCTCTTTGAATGTCTTGTCCGCCGGCTTCTCTGGTGCTAGAAGGTCCTTCATTAGGGAGTACGTTCTGGATCCACAAACCGTCAAGAGATGAACCCTTCGCTTGTTGGCCGAATCCTGTCCCAACCATTCCTTAGTGACAAAACTTTGCTGTCGTCTCTCAATAAAGTCATCCCAATCATCACCAACACAGTACTTCTCTTCTGTGCTGCTAGTGGCCATGCTCGCGTGGTTTAAATCCCAGTTTCTCGTCGCCAATGATATGTCCTTACTATACAGTATAAATGCACACGAGGCCCATACTTGAGAGAAGGTCACTCTGTGACCAGTTACTTTTATTACCAAGACCTCAAGAGCAGACGGTGGGTGGAGCTTCCCCTTTTATACCGGAAAGTCCAGGTTAGGAGTGTCTCCCACAAGTTCGCCCCCTGTGGTCAGTGTTCTCAAGGTGTACAACTTAGGTCAGCTTATACATGGGTTACAATGACAGTTGAATACATGACAGACAGTGAATCAACTACCTGCGACATTCCATCCCTCATGTGCCTGGACAGTGTTCCCATTTCTCGCGAGATTGTTGTTACTACTCCCGACAGTCCCGATATCTCATCGCCCACCCCACTGATGGTGTCCAGGAGTGATCGCGTAAGGTCAATGCTCTCCGCACTCATTGCCATCATCTGAACCACATCTGTTGCATCCTGCATCTCAGGAGAGCACTGTCAAGCTCTCCTTCCCCTCCTCACCCTGGCTGTGGCTTGCTGCATCCCATTGGGACCCGTAGCCTTGGACTGTGTGAAACCATGGAATATCCCAACACTCGTACCACTCAGAAAAGGGGCTGGCACCTCAATGGGCGGCACCAGCACCTCCTCCAGAGTGAGTACAACAGTGGGGATTTCATCCCCCTCCTCCTCCTCACCCCCATGCTCTTGGTCTGGAAGGTGGGATTGAAAGATGTTCTCCTCTTCAGACTTGTCCGCGTCTGAATCTTCTTCTGCATCGGCTTCAGGCTCGTCAGGGTTGGCCTCAAGTTCTGCAAAATATAACAGAACAGACAAATGGTTAACAGCAGAGGAGGGAGCAGGGTGGGTGGCATGAGTAGGCACATGATCATTTGAAGGACCAGTATGAATGATAGCACATTGCATCGACCGAAGCGAGGTTGACGGAGACATCCCCATGAATCGAAGCATAGCTTGCCTGCACAGTACTTAACATTTAGTTATGCCAGACTGTGGAATTTGCAGGACTTACCCTCTCCCTCGAGTGTGGGCCCAGCTTGGTGGTTGCTTTTCTCCAGGCAGAACCCATCAAAGCAGCGACCCTTTCTTCCAAGTGTGTCAGTGGGTGCAGATTTGCTGGGCCTCCTCCTGTTCGAGTTCTCTCTCTTTTGTCGTGTGCCACCTTCCTCTGCAAAGATGAAAATGTAACTTTTTAGAGAGGGTGACTTTCTGCTGGGTGGGACATATACAGATGGTCATATTTACAATTGCAATTCCAATGAATAAATGAAAATATTACTTACACTAACTACTTGACCAAAGTCCTGCCACTTCTTTTTGCACTGGCCTCCGGACCTCGGGGTGGTCACCATTGCACAGTAATCTTCTGCAAGTTGGTTCCGGCGTTTCTTCATTTCTTTTGGTGAAACTTTTATTTGACCTCTGTTGGTGTCCAGCTCGTGCCATCTGGCCTCAATTACAGTAACTAGTGCCTCCACTTCCTCTTGTGGGAAATTCTTGGTCCTTGAGCCGTGTTACGTATTGCAGCTCTGATTATTTCCACTGAGAATTAAAGTTCTCACAGTTCTCACACATAACTGGCTCTTTAAAAATGGCTGAATGCAGAGCAGGAGGTGTACTGAGCATGCGTGCCCATAGCAATCAAGTAAAAAACGTCTTTTTTTTTTGGCGCGTGCACAGAAGGGGGGCATCCTTTTTTCAGCGCAGACATTAGGCTCCACCCCCCCCAACCCCCAAAGCTAAAGGACAGGCTGCATGGTGACAATTTCAAATATTTGAACAGGGAAACTTTCCCTTTTGTTGGAGTAGTGGGGCCAAAAAAAAAGGCGTAACTCTTGAAATACGCCAAAAAACGGCAGTGGGGAAAATTGAGCCCAAAGACTTGCATTTATAATATGCACCTTTCACAACCTCAGGACGTCCCAAAGTGCTTTACAGCCAATGAAGTACCTCTGAAGTATAGTCACCGTTGTAGGGAATGCAGCAGCCAATGTGTGTACAATCTCTTCATTAGAGAATGATTAAAGAGATATTAATCCTTATGATTCACACAAAGGGAAGGAAACAAATATCTTGGAAAGTGGAGTCTGTGAATGAGGAAGAATTGCATAGACTATCTGGAAAGAGTGAACTTGATCTGCCAAATGGACTTTTCTTATTTCAAACTTTCTCATGTTCTTTCTCTTAACAGCCTCCTTCACAATGTGAATAAAATGTGTCAGTAGAGTAATGTCATTCTGTGACTATAGTTGGTTTGCATTGTCAAAACCGCAGAATAGAATTGAGTAGAAATAACCAGAAAGTGTGTTTGAAAGGATGTTTGTCAATGACAGCAGGATTGTTGACAGATGTGATCTGCTATGGCTGGTAATGTTTTCAATGCCTGTTGATTTTTTTTTGAATCAGAGATTGCAGGGTTTCTGTTCTGTGTAATTTTGCATTGTTGGGCAGAATTCATGTAATGTAGAATGTAGCATTTTGATTTGGTCCATTTTGTGAAAGGTTGACCCAAGAAAGGATTTGACCATGTATCTAAGGAGAAATTATTTCCGCTGGTAGGGGAACCAAGAACAAGGGGACCATCTTTTACCTTGTTTCCTTTCCCAATTTATTCAATTATAGTCATCATCATAGGCAGTCCCTCGAATCGAGGAAGACTTGCTTCCACTCTTAGCATGAGTTCTTAGGTGGCTGTAGAGTCCAATACGAGAACCGCAGTCTCTGTCACAGGTGGGACAGACAGTGGCTGAGGGGAAGGGTGGGCAGGGAGCCTGGTTTGCCGCACGCTCCTTCCGCTGCCTGCGCTTGATTTCTGCATGCTCTTGGCGACGATACTCGAGGAGCTCAGCGCCCTCCCGAATGCACTTTCTCCACTTAGGGCGGTCTATGGCCAAGGACTCCCAAGTGTTAGTGGGGATGTCGCACTTTATCAGGGAGGCTTTGAGGGTGTCCTTGTAACGTTTCCTCTGCCCGCTTTTGGCTCGTTTGCCGTGGCCGAGTTCCGAGTAGAGCGCTTGCTTTGGGAGTCTCGTGTCTGGCATGCGGACTATGTGGCCTGCCCAGCGGAGCAGAGCAAGTGTGGTCAGTGCTTCAATGCTGGGGATGTTGGCCTGGACGAGGACGCTAATGTTTGTGCATCTGTCCTCCCAGGGGATTTGCAGGATCTTGCGGAGACATCGCTGGTGGTATTTCTCCAGCGACTTGAGGTGTCTACTGTACATGACCCACGTCTCTGAGCCATACAGGAGGGCTTGTAGGCCATGAGCTTGGTGAACATTTTGAGGGACTGATCTTCAAACACTCTTTTAGCACTGGCACCTGCTCAACTATGTCATCAAATAGAGTAATGCTTCTTTCACCATTGTCCTGTTACTAACCTCGCTGTTTTCAGTGCAATGTTTCGTGAATCAATTCTTACTGTTAACAATTGAGCCCACTGGTTATGATGACATTGAAATACTATGATCAAAGACGGTAGTTTTATTGGTTTATTTTTTGCCGATTTTTCTCCAGTTATCTCTGTAATGGGACTGAATTTCTATAATGGGCACTTCAACTGGGAATTATTTCTGCTGCAAAGTTTCATTAAGCACTATTCCTTTCACCCTTTCTTTCACTCATTGAATAGTTTGACTGATATTAGTAATAGAATATTGTGTTAGAATGACATTCATCATTGAGAGATTATAAATTAATATTTGCAGATAAATGTTGCCAGTCTAAACTCCAATTCAATAAAATGTGTTATAACCACTCCTGAATATTGAGTAGAGTTCAGCCAGTAACATTCTGGTTTGCTTATGCTGTTTGCTGCCAACTGATGACAAGTTAATATTATTTTAGTTTATAGAAGAGTACAGTTTTAGTAGCCTGTTCCATAATAACTAAAAACACGAATCATATATTTTTCTGAAGCTAGAGACGCCTGAACTATTCTTTCCCCTGAATTTATTATATGTTGTGAAATTGTATAGCAGCCTGGCACTCAATCCTGAAACATCTGTGTAACGCTCTGCTTCTTCTCCCTCCAATTTTCTTCCCTTCTTTGCCTTGGCGTCTATTTTAGTCATTACACATCTGGGAAGCATCTTGAAATGATTTTCTATGTTGTATGTGATATATAAATGTAAGTTGTTGTTGTTGAAGTAGTTGAAGGCATTTACCACACTTCATCATTCCTTTGGGGAAATCATAATCAACATATTTTTGGTTGAAGGGAAGATGTATTTTATCTGTTTTTTTTGCCTCTTCCAGGAGATCACATGGCTCCGGTTGGGATGGAGTATAGAATGTTGCGGTGCAAGAGGTGTCGCAGTTGTGTGGGGCGGACTGGTTGGGCCGGATGCTCTTGACCTGTCTGCCATTGTTCATTGCTCATGGGTAACCTTCAGGGCTGCTGACTGAGGGCCGTGTGGCTCTTTGTTGGCCAGTGCGGACATGATGGGCCGAAATGGCCACCTTCTGCGCTGCAGATTTCTATGTTCCTATGTTTTCTATGTACTTTAATACAAATGAAAGGCGCAAAGAGGGTGTCCGATTCACATCCGCTAATGACGTTGCAGGAGGCCCGGCCAATTCTTGTGATCAGGCCTTATTCGCATTGACAGGTGAGCTGCCAGTGCTAATTGCGCTGCTTATAGGCTGCTCGCTGTTTGAACGGGTGGGAAATGTAGCGGGGCTTGCAATCGCATGGGCCTGCATCAGCACCTTAAATGGCTGGGGTGGAAGCATCAGGAGTGAAATGGAGCAATTTTCAGCAGCAGGGAAGTTTCTGCAGCCCCCACAGAAGCAAAGAGATAAGATAATGGGAGCCTTTGACGCTTAAAGGACACGAGACTGCAGAAAAAACGAGTGCCAACATGACTGCAGCTTAGGATCACTTTTATTGCTGGAGATGGTTACCTCCTGACCTGTACCACCCATGGTTTGTTGACAGGTTGAAGAACTGGCAGTAGCAATGCAGGTAGCGATGAAAATGGTGTTGGGTATTAACAGTGTCATCTGACTCCTATTTATGTCTAATAATTGCATGTTTCTGGCTGCCTAAATCAAGATCAGTCCAAAAATCGGAATGGATGGACTCAAAGCGGGAATATGGTGGGACATCATTTCCAATTTTTGTCCCATGAGTGCCATATTTACAGTGTTAAATGGGATGATAACTAGATGAAAATTGACCCCAATGTACACTGAAACCCATTTTAACTGAAGGTAGTGCTGCTCCAGACTATATACACCACCTGAAATGTGTGGAGGTCTGTGATACTTGCGTCCCAGTTAGCTGACTCACATATTTCTACACCTTTTTCTCCATTAGACATCTTTTTTCCACCACCCTTCCTACCACAGGTCTGAAATCCTCATTGTCTACTGTGTCCACATAACCAACCATTTGTTGTCATCTTTGCTGAAATCTCTTCCTTTTTTTCCTCACTTGAATTTCTTGAGGAGTGATTCCTTCCTTGATTGAGGCCTCCTCCTGTATTCCATCAAGCACTTGCGGAAGCGCCTCCCACCCCTAGATTTGCCTTCGCTGAGAACCATGTTCACGGAGCTCTGGTCTCCTGCTGCACTCATTCGAACTTATTTAAATGAGGCCCATGAGTTAAAATGGCCTGGGTATCACATTGGTTAGGGTTAACTCCATCGGCCCCACATTTTCCCCTTGCCCTCAGTTGAAATCGGCAACACAAAGAGAGAAATAGAATCCACCAGAACTGGAACACTATTCAATTTTGTTCAGTAATAAAGTTAACTGTTCGTTCAATGTCAGATTTTTAACACACAACCTTGCAATTAATAACTCTCTGACTATGACTGCAACTTCATCTTAATTGGGGTTTACAGGGAGAAAGTTTTGTTTTCAGTAGCCATAAGGGTAAGTACTGGACTCCTCGTCATTCAATCTTTCATTTCTTGCCAAATTACCAGAAGAAGAATATCCATTTAACTTCGGATACATGGCCATTAAGCATAATATCCATGTTTGTTCCATATTTTGAAGCCAGAGTTAACTTGTTGAAAGCTATTAACTGCATAACAAATTAGCTTGTCAGCTTCTCCATGTTGTTAATTTGCTAATTGCAATAGCTTGGTTAGCGAAGCTGCTCTTAAAATAGTTGATGACAGCGGCAATGTGAACAGTAGCATTAAGTTCAGATTTTGTTCAAACAAGATCTCCCATACAAATTAACTCTGTTGTATAATGGGATGAAGAGGAGAGTAGGCAAGATGCCTTATGTACAACACCCCCATAGAGTCAGAGAATTCTTTGTGCTCTATGTTTTACTGCCAATCAGGACGTCTTGATGAAAGAATCCCTCATGCAGCACCTTAAATTTAATAAAGCAAGTCATGTACATTAAGTTAACTAAATTCTCAAAAGGCATTGGTGAGTTCTATGCGTATCTAAGCAATTTGACGACTGTTAAGATTTTTTTGCACACACAGTTGAGCGAAGAAGAGACCCAGAAATGTTCAACATCAATATCGCCAGCTGATGATCAGTAAAACACGTAATTTTCTGACAAACTGCAAGGCACCCATGAAGTAACATGATTCGTTACTGCAAAGCAGAGAGCCGTCAGCAGCCAGTAGGATCAAGTTCATGAGATAACCACTTTCAGAGTTGCCTCTAGTTGCAGTCTGTTGCTATACCAAATATACCAGATGACACTCTAGTTTTGAACTCCTTAATTTGAGCCCCTTCGAATTTAAAATGATGTATGGCTATCACTCTGTGGCCTGACCCTGTGCAATATTAGTAATGAACGTGTCTGGAATTCCTCTCTGCTATTTTCACTAAGGCATTAACCCTGTGTATGTTAAGCAGATTGACACCTTGGTTTAAATAACACAGGAACTTTATTAAAACACATTGGCGCCTCTGTTACTAATATTGCACAGCGATTTCAACTCACAAATTTGGTATTACAGCGATATTAACAGCATCACTTCAAAGGATCACTTCAATTTATTTGTACTCTGGTCTTTAGTGAATATGTCTTTATGCCGATTTCTTTTTGGAGGGAATGCATAAGTCTTCTCTGGTTCACTTCAGTTTATGTAACATTGCGATGTTTAAGCAGCTGTGCTAATTTCCTGACGCTTATTGCCCGCTGTGTGGTCTGAAATGTATCGGTGTTTGTATAACTGATCCAAAAATGTTGGTAGATTCCATGTGCTCCACAATTTTATTTAAAGCAAATATTGTATGGTAATGGTTTTAAATGATTTTTTTTTAGACTCTAGCCCTGGGGGTTTGGTAGAGGATAAACCTGGTGGATCTTACCTCATGAAGTGGTGGGAAGAATTTTGGGGGAGCAAGGATCAGCTGGTTTCATGTCCCATTTAAGGTCTTCCCTAAATTCTGCCACAAGTGATCCAGGGTGTAAGATGTGCCTGCCCGAGGCAAGGTGCGGCAATGTAACTGAAGGGTTTAGACCAGAATGACATCATCGGGCCTAAATTCCATCACTTCCTCCCGAGGATCCACTAATCTAACTAATGCCACTAATGCCTTAGAACTAATGTCATTAACTGACATAACTTAGAATAGTAGCAAAAAAATGGTGATAGTGGACTCTTAGGGGTTGAAATTCGATTGTGGACACCGCCCATTACCGCCGGTGGTAGGCGGCAAATGGGCGGCAAAGGCCTAACGCCATCGTTAAGCGGCATCCACGCCCCGGCTGAAATTGAGTCGGCTCTTTGGCAGAGGCGCCAAGAGGCAACGCAGCACCAGCTAACGCCAGCTGTGTGGTGACGTAATCCAGCGTGCAACGCCTCTTTGACGTCTCTATCCCGATTTTTGCTTTGTACGGCTGCCGTACCAGCAGGCGGCCATGCAGCCTGAGAAAAATGGTGGTTAAAGTGTGGTTCTTGGGCGGAATCACCCAGAAAGGAAGGTAAGTTTTTCTCCGAATTTATTTCTGCATTTTTTCATGAGTTTTAAGAGTGGGGAAGTGTGTGTGTGTGGATCGGACAAGTTTGAGGTTTTCTTCTCTTTCCTTCCCGGTTCTTTCCCTAGCATGGCGGCAGCCTCCCAATGCGAAATTCAGTCGGCCTCCTGAGCTTCCGCTCAAGGATGAGTGTGCAATGCCACTTTTTAGTGCTACTCTCTCATCTTTGGGCGTAAAAACTGAATTTGCACCGACCGCCTGGCGGTAAAATCAGCACTCAGGCGGTGACATCTCCTCAAAAATGGCGATAGCGAATTTCGATCCCTTAAGGTTGAATTGCTGTTACATAGAGACTCATACCTTTGGTTTATTTTTAGTCAAATCTCTTGCTGTTTATTTCTGATGCTCCTAGCTTCATTGGAAAGTCTTCCTCGCGATGGTTTGTTGTTCAGGGAGCTTCCATAAAATGAAAGAGAAGCCGGCAAAAATAGCGGATTCTCCTCTTTACGGTTTATTGTTGGAGGTGGAACAGCCCACAACCTGGGAAGTCAGGCTCATAAGGCAGCACCTCAGGCAATCTAGAGCCTCCTATGGACACCCAACCACTTCGACGTACAGCCCCAGAAGATCATCCCTCAATATATCCCTAGAGTTCAGTGTCAGGAGGCCTCTATATTCTGTGGGACCTGTGCAGAGGTTCCTGGAGATGCCCGTAGCTTGGGTATGCTCTCTCTAATAGTACGTTAAACCTTGGAATTGCCATCCCTGCCATCTGTCGTCCTTCAGAGAGTGTTTGCAATGTCTTCGTATGGTTCTGATGCTCTTCAAGTGGCGTAAGTAGAGGATGTGGACCCCAATGCAAACATATAAAATAACTTTATTTAGGTATAATTTAAATACAGATGTTCGAAATTATATTTTTATAAATAAAATGTAGAGCATAGACTTTTATTAATTAACAACTGTTGCATTAAATTTTCCATCTGAAAGAAAATAGTTTTAAATTTTTTTTACAAAAAAGAATTATAGGGTTTTCGGTCCTATTTTGCTTTTGTTTGGTTCAATTTCGCCGAAATATTTCCTTATCTTAAAAACTAATTATTTTATAAAAACATTTGTTTCAATTTCGCTTTTGTTCGGTTCAATTCACTTACTCTAAAAATGATCACTGAAACAAATCAACATTCAACTCCAACAACTTGTCAAAATTACGCAAAAATAACTAATGAACGATGAGAAACAACAATAAAAAATCATGACGATGGAAGTTTCTGAAATTGCAGCATACGAGGGATTATCTTGCAGTACAGTGAAAAGTATTATAAAAAGATACTTAACAATAGGAATAGTGAAAAAATCATCAAAGGGTACCCTAGCGAAGAGTCCCTCTTAACCAAGATGGAAGAAGGCCTTAGTGCTATAACATCAGAGGATTGTGGTGGATATTATCGCAACATGAAAAGATATATTAGGATGTCTTTAAACAGAAGCCACATTAATTAAAACATTACTTATTATATATCATATTATTATTCGAATTATATAGTTATTTAAAATTTTAGCAAAATTGAGTCAAACAATGATTAAATAATTCGTTTTTAGAGGTTAGGGAATTTTTGCGGCGAAATTGAACCGAATTTTTTAATTAAATAATTAGTTTTTAAGATAAGGAACTATTTAGGCGAAATTGAACCGAACAAAAGCGAAATAGGACAGAAAACTCTATAAAATGAAAAGTTTGAAAAAAAAAATCCTAAAGTTCAAGGGCCCCCTTCAGGCGAAGGTTCCAAAGCCGCTGCATTGGCGTAGTTACGCCACTGCTTCAAGCTTGTATTGTTTCATGGCAGAACCTTTAGAGCATCATCTGAATGCTCAGTATCCAGGGTCTGAAACTCCTAAGCCTCCACTCTGGGCTGGTGAGTTTAAGTCACAGAATTTCTGCTGGCAGTGGAAGTTTCTGGTAGTGGTCTTCTCTCGGTCTCTGCTCTTTCTCTCTTCCAGCTTCTGTGGTAATAAGAATGAGCCATGCAATGACTTTCCTGCTGTGCACCTTTTCCTTTCTGTTAGTTATGTAAGAGTCTCCTCTGAGTATGAGCTGCAAAAAAGGGAAATCATCTCTGATCTTGGAACTATTAGCACTTGGTGAGCACAAACTATCTGGGTGCAGGCAATCCCTCGTCTCCCTTCTCTGCAGCATTGGCTGAGGGAGCTCCCAGGATTTGCATTGCCGCCTCCTCCTCTTCCTCCTCCTCTTCCTGCCATCCTACTTGGGAATTGTGCATATCCTTTACTGCATGAGAAGAGAATGAGAACTTTGTACCTGCCCAGTGACTCCTGAATACCTGCCTTCGGCTTATTCTGAGACGACACCAGCCTGGTGGAGCTAGGGTTATTTGGCCTAAAAAAAGAAACTAAGAATTAAGGGAGAAGAATAGGACGTAATCAAAACATCACGTGAAAAAACAGGAGGAACATTGAGCAGGCAAAAAGAAAAGTAAAAAGACAAAAACCAAGAGAGAGTGAGAAGAGAGGAATGGAAGCCATGGCAAAGGAAAGGAAGGAGACAGGGAGAAGGAAGAAACAAAATAAATCAATAATTTGTAAAAGATGAGTGACCTCCACCCCATCACACCCCACCCAGTTGCCTTGCGTAGGCCCCACATCTCCCCTTTATATATCTCCTTTTTCAAAAATTTTGATCAGTGAGCTGCATCATCATCATCATAGGCGGTCCCTCGAACGAGGATGACTTGCTTCCACTCGTTCACAGGTGTTTCGATGAAGGACCCGATGTTCCAGCCCGGAACTCCAATTGAGGGAGTGGAAGATGCCTGTGCATGGATTTTTTAACGTGTGGTGACCATGTTGCACACCAGCCACCACACGGGCTTGACAAGTTAGGTTTTGGTCCAGTGGCAAGGATTAACCAAGACGACTGGAGACCTGCATATATCGCAGTGTGGGCTGGCCCATGCTGCCCCTGGGCCCTCGGCTCTTCTGGGTCCCGTGCCCTCACCTGTCGCACCTCCGCCACGATCTCTCGCCGCTCATCCTCCCCGACCTTCCAACTCCTCTGTACCTGGGCCCCGCCGATGTTCCTGTCCACGCTCCAAAACAGCGACCAGGATTTTGATGACGTCACCCAGTCGCCCGTCTCAAAATCGGCGCAAACTTGGAGGTTGAAGTGATGTGCCGCTCCAGCCCTTTTATAGCCCGACCTGCGGAGCTGTTCTCTCGCAGATCGGGGGGCCATGATGAGTTGCATCATGACAGATCCACTATCATATTCTGAGAAAATGTACTGATTTTACCAATATATGGTTAGGAGATGGGAACTTGAGAGATTGATATATTCAAAGGAATTTGACACAATCAGTGGCTGGATTAAAGAATTAGATTTAATATGTATAAGTGTATTGTAATGGACATCAGCAAAAGGGAAGGGAACAGAGGGTCATTGTTAGAGAAACTAGATTGTATTGGGAGAGGTATTGAGTGGAGTGCCCTCTCCACTTCCTGCTATACTTGACTGACCTGTAATGGTTTTAATCCTAGGTAATTAAATTTGTCGATGGATTTAGAGGAGGCAAACAATATCTTGCAAAAATAACTTGCCAGGGTCTGCACTGAAACAAATCAGTAGCAAATGAGATTCCATTTGGATAAGTCCAAGATACAAATTATGTAAGCAATATTCAGAGGAGCATGTATTCCATAGAACTTGCCAGTGGGAAGTTGAAAGAAGCCAAGAAATATTGATTGATTCATCACTTACAATGTTCAACCAATGAGGTGACAATAAACAAATCAAGAGAGTGCCACATAAAAGGTTACTGCACAAGATAAAAGTTCACGGGGTTAGGGGTAATATATTAGCATGGATAGAGGATTGGCTAACTAACAGAAAACAGAGAGTCGGGATAAATGGGTAATTTTCCGGTTGGCAAACAGTGACGAGTGGGGTGCTGTAGGGATCAGTGCTGGGACCTCAACTATTTGCAATCTATATTAATGACATGGAAGAAGGGACTGAGTATAACGTAGCCAAGTTTGCTGACAATACACAGATGGGAGGAAAAGCAATGTGTGAGGAGGACGCAAAAAATCTGCAAAAGGACATAGACGGGCTAAGTGAGTGGGCAAAAATTTGGCAGATGGAGTATAATGTTGGAAAGTGTGAGGTCATGTACTTCGGCAGAAAAAAAACAAAGAGCAAGTTATTATTTAAATGGAGAGAGATTGCAAAGTGCCACAGTACAGCAGGACCCGGGGTACTTGTGCATGAAACACAGGATAGTATGCAGGTATAGCAAGTGATCAGGAAGGCCAATGGTATCTTGGCCTTTATTGCAAAGGGGATGGAGTATAAAAGCAGGGAAGTCTTACTACAGCTATATAACGTATTGGTGAGACCACACCTGGAATACTGCATGCAGTTTTGGTTTCCATATTTACGAAAGGATCTACTTGCTTTGGAGACAGTTCAGAGAAGGTTCACTAGTTTGATTCCAGGGATGAGGGGGTTGACTTATGAGGAAAGGTTGAGTAGGTTGGGTCTCTACTCATTGGAATTCAGAAGAGCGAGAGGTGATCTTATAGAAACGTATAAGATTATGACGGGGCTTGACAAGGTGGATGCAGAGAGGATATTTCCACTGATAGGGGAGACTAGAACTAGGGGGCATAATCTTAGAATAAGGGCCACCCATTTAAAACTGAGATTAAGAGGAATTTCTTCTCTCAGAGGGTTGTAAATCTGTGGAATTCGCTGCCTCAGAGAGCTGTGGAAGCTGGGTCATTGAATAAATTTAAGACAGAGATAGACAGTTTCTTAACCGATAAGGAAATAAGGAATTATGGGGAACGGGCAGGGAAGTGGACCTGAGTCCATGATCGGATCAGCCATGATCGTATTAAATGGCGGAGCAGGCTCGAGGGGCCATATGGCCTACTCCTGCTTCAATTTTTATGTTCTTATGTAATCTCTCCTCATGTGACAATCCCCCATCCCAGGAATCAATCTGGTGAACCTTCGTTGGTCTCTATGGCAAGTATATCCTTCCTTAGGTAAGGAGACCAAAACTGTACACAATACTCCAGGTGTCATCTCACAAGGGCCCTATATAATTGCCGTAAGACATCTAAGGGGCTAGAAATTTGCCGACTTTCCGACCAGAATTTTGGCGCAATTTCACCCCCCGCGACGAAAACCCGGCCGGCGGAAACCTCGGTGACCTTTTTGCGAGGCACTTTCCACTGGGAGAGGAGCGCCAACGTGCAAGGCCCAAAATAGCATTTTTGACCAATATTTGGCGCTCTCCACACCCGTATTCTGCACCCAGAATACCGACAGGGAAAACCTGCGTTGCAGCCCTGCCAACAGTGGTAAGCATGAAGACCTGCAAAAAAAAGGTAAGTTAAAGTTTTTATTTTTTAATTCTTTTTCAGCGATTTAGTAGGTAAAGGTTTTGTGAGTGGTATTTTTTTGTTTTTTGCAATTTATTTAATTGTTGATTTTCCCCCCGCCCGAGGCCTCTCTCGCAGCTCTGGACTAAAGTTGCCGAAATTCGCAGTTTGCGCCGCGAATCCTCGTGTAACATCGATTGTTACCGCTGCACAAATTAAAGGCCGAAAATTGGACCTACTAACAGTAGCAAAGCAAAAATGGTAATTTTAGCGTAAAAATACCTGCAAACCGAATTTCTAGTCCCTTTACTCTTATACTCAATTCCTCTTGTAATAAAGGCCAACATGCATTCATCATCATCATAGGCGGTCCCGCAAATGAGGTTGACTTGCTTCCACACCAAAAGGGACGAGTTCACAGATGTTTCAATGAAGAGCCTGATATTCCAGTCCTGAACTCCAGGGGTGGAAGATACCAATGCGTGGATTTTTTTAATGTGTGGTGACCGTTGCACACCAGCCACAACACGGGCTTGACAGAGCTAGGCCTTTATCCAGTTGCAAGGATTAACCAAGACGACTGGAGACCTGCTCTGCTGCATGGACCGAGTGTGCACACATATCGCAGTATGGGCTGGCCCGTGCTGCCCCTGGGCCCTTGCCTCTCCTGGGCCCCGTACCCTCATTCGCCGCACCTCTGCCACGATCTCTTGCCACTCCTCCGCCACACACATTTATCGTACCTCTGCCACGATCTCTCACCGCTCCACCGCCACAAACGTTCGCCGAGCCTCCGTCAATATCTCTCACCGCTCCTCCGCCACAAAACATTCGCTGCACCTCTGCCACGATCATTCGCCGAATCTCAGCCATGATCTCTCGCTGCTCATCCGCCCCGACTTTCCCATTCCTCCGCCGTACCTGGACCCTGCCGATGTTCCTGCCCACGCTCCGAATGGCGACCTGAGTTTTGACGACGTCACCCAGTCGCCCTCCTCGAAGCCGTCGCACACTTGTAGCAGCTCACCCTGGAAGCTGCAGTCGTGTGCACTTTTATCCTCCCAATCTGCGATGGTATCCTCTCGCAGGTCGGGGTGGCTCTTTATATAGCGCCTTTAACATCGTAACATTTGCTTTCTTAATTGCTTGCTGTACCTGCATGTTAACTTTCAGTGATTCGTGTACAAGGGCACCCAGGACCCTCTGATCACCAATATTTCCCAATCTCTCACCGTTTAAAAAATATTCTGCTTTTCTATTTTTCCCACTAGAGTGGATAACTTCACATTTCTCCACATTATGGCCCCAAGTTTTCACATGATTTGCTCCTGATTTTTAGGAGCAACTCGTGTAGAACGGAGTATCTTAGAAATCGGAATTCTCCACATTTAGTTTCCTCCAGTTCTAGTCAGGTAGAACAGTTTCACTTTGGAACAGAATTTTTTTTTCAAAAGGGGGCGTGTCCGGCCACTGACGCCTGATTTCAAAGTTTTGTGAGTGAAAACCTATTCCAAACTAACTTAGAATGGAGTAAGTGAAGATTTTTGTACGCTTGAAAAAACCTTGTCTACACTTTAAAAAATCAGGCGCAGGTTACAAATTAGGCATAGGGAATGAGGTGGGGGGCGGGAGGGGGGGAAGGGAAGTCATTAAATTCTACAATCAATCCTTAGTTATACTTATACAAATATTATACAAATAAATCCAACCTGAATAAAAATTTATAAGCAAAGAAAAGATTAAATAAACCATGTTCCTACCTGTGTGAAAGTGCTTCAGGCAGGCCTTTCAGGCAGCGGTGTGGCGTCAGTGTCTCGACGGCAGCGACAGCAAGCTTCGAGCTGAGCTGCAGTGCTTGAGGCAGGCCTTCATTCTCTTCGTGGCTGGCCGCGAAGAAGCAGCACCGGACGGACCCGAGGCCATTCGGCCATGAGATATTAGCGGCGTCAGTGGCTGGCCGGCAGCCGAAGAACCAGCGGACCGATGTGAGGCCATTCGGCCATGAGATAGCAGCGGCGTCAGTGGCTGGCCGGCAGCCAAAGATACAGCAGCAGCCTTCGAGCTCTGAGGGGGACTGAGGCTATTTGGACAGGGAGAGGCAGCCACATAGACAGTTTTATATTTAAATTTGCAGAATGGGTGCTGCATTGTCAACACCACGTATTATTGCAAAGTTGAATTGGCACTCTTATTTCTCCAAACACACAGTCCTTAATTTGCATGCACCAATGCAGCACCGGTTCTGCAAGTTTAGCAGTGAAAAGCTGAACTCACTGATTTCAGCAGGTGATTTATTCAGCAGTGCTGCTAAAAGCACTCCCTCACACACAGAAATATCAAAAAAAATTAAATTACAAGCCTTTGCAGGGGTCCAAGTAACAAATCTTCACTTTTTCTGCAGTATTTTTAAAAATGGCCGAGTGCCAATGTTTGTGTGAGACTGCGCATGCGCGCATGCTCCAACGCGCACGCACAGGGTTGCCGGCACCACGAAGGCTAATTTAAATTGTACCCGCCCCCTGCTGCTTAGAAAATCGGCGCAAGTGTTAGGCTCCGCCCCCTGCTGCGAAGAGTGCGCCGCGCCAAGCAGACATCTAGCTCCAAGGAGCTCGAGAATATCGGAGGTTTTTTTAGGCGCAGTTTTCGGCGCGAAAAACAGGCGCCCAGCTCGGAGGTGCGCCGTTTTCGCCGCGGCATGAAACTTGGGGCCTATATTCCATTCACCATGTTCTTGCCCACTTACTTAGTCTGTCTATATCCCCTTGAAGCCGCTGTGAATCCTTGTCACAACTTACATTTCCACCTTGCTTTTATCATCAGCAAACTTGGATATATTACATTTGGTCCCCTCATCCAAATCATTGATATAGATTGTGACTAGCTGGGGCCCAAGCACTGATCCTTGCAGTGCCCCACTCGTTACAGTCTGCCAACCCGAAAATTGTTTATTCTTACTCACTGTTTTCAATCCGTTAACCAATCCTCAATCCATTCATATATACTAACCCCAATACCATGAGCTCTAATTTTGTTCAATAACCTCTTGTGTGGCACCTTAGCGAATGCCTTCTGAAAATCCAAATACACCACATTCACTGGTCCTCCCTTATCTATTCTGTTAGTTACAACCTCAAAAAACTAACAAATTGATCAAACATGATTTCCCTTTCATGAATCTGTGTTGACTCTGCCCAATCCTATTATTCTTTTCTAAGTGCCCTGTTACATTCTTAATAATAGATTCTAGCATTTTCCCTACTACTGATGTCAGGCTAACTGGTTTGTAGTTCCCCCTTTTCTCTCTCCCTCCTTTCTTAAATAGCAGGGTTCCAATAGCTACCTTCCAATCCGCGGGAACCATTCTAAAATCTGACAACCAACCACTATCTCTATAGGCACCTCTTTCAAAACCCTAGGATATAGGCCATCAAGTCCAGGGGATTTATTGGCTTTCAGTTCCATTAATTTCTCCAGTACTATTTTTTTTACTAATACTAATTTCTTTCAGTTCCTCATTCTTGTTAGACCCTTGGTTCGCCACTATTTCCCAGAGATTTTTTGCGTCTTCTTCCATGAAGACAGACACTATGGCCCCTATTTTCCACTTGGTGGATTTTTGGCGCCCGCGCATGTTAACGTACAACTTTTTTGTGTACGTGCGCGCCAGAAAAAAAAATCGAGTCTTTCGCCAAACAAATATTAGAATTTGGCGCGCAGCGCTCTCCGAAGTTGTTGGGGGGGGGCGGAGCTTCAAGTCTGCGCTAAAATCTCTCTGGGCACGCGCGAAAAAGAAACTTCCTGGTCTGGATCGGACATATTTAAAGACCCCTTTCTGATTGGATCGTTTTTCCTTTTGTGATCGGATCACGCTGGCTGGATCTTTCTGCAATTTTGAGCATTAAAACCTGCAAAACATGGCTGAGAGGGAAGTGGAAGAGGAATTCGAAGGAGGAGAAGGAAGGGCTGTTCTATTTCTCCCACACGAAGTGGTATTCCTGGTAGCTATTATTGAGAGGAAATGGGATCTGCTGGCAACTCAGGGGGAAAAGTGAAAAAAAGTAAAACCTGCTGTCATGGCTCAACGTTGGGATGATGTCGCTGCAGAGTACAATGCAGTAGCCATCACCCAGAGAACCGGCGGGCAGCTGAAAAAGAAGTGGCAGGACCTAGGACAATTAGTTAAAGTAAGTATGTACTGCAATGACATTTGTAAATGTGTGTGTGTGTGTGTGTGGTCACCACACAAAAGGACCCTCTCTTTAAAAAGTTCTATTTTCATCTTTTCAGTTGAAGAATGGGAAGTTCAGGAACCACAGGAATTGAACTGGTGGAGGCTCACCAAGTAAGCTGCAATTGAGCCAGCTGGAACAGAGGATCTCTGATCTGATCAAAGCTCACCGGAGGAGATCCACCACCAATGTGGACGCTGGGCCCAGGTCAAAGAGATGGGGTAAGCCCTGCAATTTGCACTGTGGGTTGGCTAAATACTGCGTGGGCTAGCTAGGCTTTAATGGATGTTTTCGATATGTTTTACAGCAGCTGCGCCTGAGGAAGAGGCAGAAGGTGATCCAGAAGGACAAGCAGAAGTACCAGCAGAAGTAGCACCCGAAGGACATCCAGAAGAGAGTTCAGAATTGTTTGCTGATTTTGAGCAGGACGATCTGGATGAAGGCCAGCATGAAGATCCCCCCACTAATCAGATGGTCATATTGGACCTGCAGCCGGTGGAGCCCATGGATTAGGAAGGGGGTCCCTGTGGTCCAGCAACACACACCTGTGAGAGGGATGCCCAATAGGGTCGAGGAGCAAGGCACAGGTGGGAGAAGGCGAAGGAGGGTGGAAAGGATAGCTGAACCACAAGCGCAGGTAGACATGGTACAGCTCATCGGGATAAGTGGGGAGCGTATGCAGCTAACCAGGTCGCTCCTGAACACCATGAGTGAGGTGAGGGTAGAAATTGTGGGACTGTCAGGAGAAGTTGCAACACTGTCTGGAGGAATAGGACCACCACTGCCGGGGCAGATTAGGGAGGGAATGGTGGATGCACTGGATGCACTGTCCAGACAGTTGATGGGGAAATTGTCTGACATATGTGACTGAAGTTTGCAGGTAGCTGCTGCAATAAGAGAACAAACCCAGGTTGCCATTCAACAACACCAATTGGTGGCATCAACTGCTGCCAGTCAAATCATCTCCAGACCAATCTCAGGGACTGTGCCGCAGGGTGATCTACAGCTTGAAAAAGAAGACAGAAACAAACCCGGGCCTTCCAGAAAGGTGTCTATTAGGTCTGGCCCTGTCCAACCCCACCAATGAAAAACCAAAAAATATAGGGCTAGACTTTCCACTTTGCTGGCTATCGCCCAGAAAATCGGCGATGTTCCAGCCTAGTAATGTGTCAGCCTTACTGATCGCTGGAACATCGCCCATTTTTTGGATCGCGATTTTTGGCTCAGCGATAGCCCAGTGATGTGACATGGCCCAGCGATAGCCCAGCGATGTGACATGGCCCAGTGATAGCCCAGTGATGTGACATGGCCCAGCGACAGCCCAGCAATGTGACATGGCTCAGCGATAGCCCAGCGATGTGACATGGCCCAGCGATAGCCCAGCGATGTGACATGGCCCAGTGATAGCCCAGTGATGTGACATGGCCCAGTGATAGCCCAGTGATGTGACATGGCCCAGTGATAGCCCAGCGATGTGACATGGCCCAGTGATAGCCCAGTGATGTGACATGGCCCAGTGATAGCCCAGCGATGTGACATGGCCCAGTGATAGCCCAGCGATGTGACATGGCCCAGTGATAGCCCAGTGATGTGACATGTCCCAATGATAGCCCAGTGATGTGACATGGCCCAGTGATAGCCCAGCGATGTGACATGGCCCAGTGATAGCCCAGTGATGTGACATGGCCCAGTGATAGCCCAGCGATGTGACATGGCCCAGCGATGTGACATGGCCCAGTGATAGCCCAGTGATGTGATATGGCCCAGTGATAGCCCAGTGATGTGATATGGCCCAGCAATAGCCCAGTGATGTGACATGGCCCAGCGATGTGACATGGCCCAGTGATAGCCCAGTGATGTGATATGGCCCAGTGATAGCCCAGTGATGTGATATGGCCCAGTGATAGCCCAGTGATGTGACATGGCCCAGCAATAGCCCAGCGATGTGACATGGCCCAGCGATGTGACATGGCCCAGTGATAGCCCAGCGATGTGACAAGGCCCAGCAATAGCCCAGCGATGTGACATGGCCCAGTGATAGCCCAGCGATGTGACATGGCCCAGTGATAGCCCAGCGATGTGACATGGCCCAGTGATAGCCCAGCGATGTGACATGGCCCAGTGATAGCCCAGCGATGTGACATGGCCCAGTGATGTGACATGGCCCAGTGATAGCCCAGCGATGTGACATGGCCCAGCGATAGCCCAGCGATGTGACATGGCCCATTGATAGCCCAGCGATGTGACATGGCCCAGTGATGTGACATGGCCCAGTGATAGCCCAGCGATGTGACATGGCCCAGTGATAGCCCAGTGATGTGACATGGCCCAGTGATAGCCCAGCGATGTGACCTGGCCCAGTGATAGCCCAGCGATGTGACATGGCCCAGTGATAGCCCAGCGATGTGACATGGCCCAGTGATAGCCCAGTGATGTGACATGGCCCAGTGATAGCCCAGCGATGTGACATGGCCCAGTGATAGCCCAGTGATGTGACATGGCCCAGCGATAGCCCAGTGATGTGACATGGCCCAGTGATAGCCCAGCGATGTGACATGGCCCAGCGATGTGACATGGCCCAGTGATAGCCCAGTGATGTGATATGGCCCAGTGATAGCCCAGTGATGTGATATGGCCCAGCAACAGCCCAGTGATGTGACATGGCCCAGTGATAGCCCAGTGATGTGATATGGCCCAGTGATAGCCCAGTGATGTGACATGGCCCAGCAATAGCCCAGCGATGTGACATGGCCCAGCGATGTGACATGGCCCAGTGATAGCCCAGTGATGTGATATGGCCCAGTGATAGCCCAGTGATGTGATATGGCCCAGTGATAGCCCAGTGATGTGACATGGCCCAGCAATAGCCCAGCGATGTGACATGGCCCAGCGATGTGACATGGCCCAGTGATAGCCCAGCGATGTGACAAGGCCCAGCAATAGCCCAGCGATGTGACATGGCCCAGTGATAGCCCAGCGATGTGACATGGCCCAGTGATAGCCCAGCGATGTGACATGGCCCAGTGATAGCCCAGCGATGTGACATGGCCCAGTGATAGCCCAGCGATGTGACATGGCCCAGTGATAGCCCAGCGATGTGACATGGCCCAGCGATGTGACATGGCCCAGTGATAGCCCAGCGATGTGACATGGCCCAGCGATAGCCCAGCGATGTGACATGGCCCATTGATAGCCCAGCGATGTGACATGGCCCAGTGATGTGACATGGCCCAGTGATAGCCCAGCGATGTGACATGGCCCAGTGATAGCCCAGTGATGTGACATGGCCCAGTGATAGCCCAGCGATGTGACCTGGCCCAGTGATAGCCCAGCGATGTGACATGGCCCAGTGATAGCCCAGCGATGTGACATGGCCCAGTGATAGCCCAGTGATGTGACATGGCCCAGTGATGTGACATGGCCCAGTGATAGCCCAGCGATGTGACAAGGCCCAGCAATAGCCCAGTGATGTGACATGGCCCAGTGATAGCCCAGCGATGTGACATGGCCCAGTGATAGCCCAGTGATGTGACATGGCCCAGTGATAGCCCAGCGATGTGACATGGCCCAGCAATAGCCCAGTGATGTGACATGGCCCAGTGATAGCCCAGCGATGTGACATGGCCCAGTGATAGCCCAGCGATGTGACAAGGCCCAGCAATAGCCCAGTGATGTGACATGGCCCAGTGATAGCCCAGCGATGTGACATGGCCCAGTGATAGCCCAGCGATGTGACATGGCCCAGTGATGGCCCAGTGATAGCCCAGTGATGTGACATGGCCCAGCGATGTGACATGGCCCAGTGATAGCCCAGCGATGTGACATGGCCCAGTGATAGCCCAGCGATGTGACATGGCCCAATGATAGCCCAGCGATGTGACATGGCCCAGCAATAGCCCAGTGATGTGACATGGCCCAGTGATGTGACATGGCCCAGTGATAGCCCAGCGATGTGACATGGCCCAGTGATAGCCCAGCGATGTGACATGGCCCAGTGATAGCCCAGCGATGTGACATGGCCCAGTGATGTGACATGGCCCAGTGATAGCCCAGTGATGTGACATGGCCCAGTGATGTGACATGGCCCAGTGATAGCCCAGCGATGTGACATGACCCAGTGATAGCCCAGTGATGTGACATGGCCCAGTGATGTGACATGGCCCAGTGATAGCCCAGCGATGTGACATGGCCCAGCAATAGCCCAGTGATGTGACATGGCCCAGTGATGTGACATGGCCCAGTGATAGCCCAGTGATGTGACATGGCCCAGTGATAGCCCAGCGATGTGACATGGCCCAGCGATAGCCCAGTGACGTGACATGGCCCAGTGATGTGACATGGCCCAGTGATAGCCCAGCGATGTGACATGGCCCAGTGATGTGACATGGCCCAGTGATAGCCCAGCGATGTGACATGGCCCAGCAATAGCCCAGTGATGTGACATGGCCCAGTGATAGCCCAGCGATGTGACATGGCCCAGCAATAGCCCAGCGATGTGACATGGCCCAGTGATAGCCCAGCGATGTTGAAGGCAAAAGCTTCCCTAGCAAACGGCCTTCTGCACATACGTGTTTTTTTTTGGTGGACAGCTTTTCTCGCATTTCGGGAAGTCAGGGGTCATCCACACATGCGCAGAAGGCAAAGGGAGAGAGAGAGAGAGAGAGAGAGAGAGAGAGGAAGGCAGAGGAGAGAGAAAGAACAGGTTCACGTTAAATAATACATATGGAAAAAGCAGTTTTACTGAAAATAATATATAGAGAAAATTATTTAAGCTACCAAACCACCCTTTGACTATGTCCCACCCACAAACACAGCCGTTGTGCTGTATAATGACATACCTTGTAGTTCGCCCATAGATACAACCTATGTACAGTACAATAATTAAACCTGCATATCACCCACAGTACACTGACAAGCCCTGTATCTCGCACGTGAACATATCCTCTGTATTAATCTGTCTCTCAACCACAAACACAACCTCTGTGTTAACTTTGTATTTCACCCACAGGCATGTGGTGACCCTCTATCCCAAACACAAATGCAGCCTCTGTATCAACCATACATCTCACACAAACACAGCCTATGTGTTAACTCTCTATCAACTACAACTTGTATTTATATAGTGCCTTTAACACAGTGAAATGTCCCAAGGCGCTTCACAGGAATATTATGAGATAAAACAAATTTGACACTGAGCCGCATAATTAGAGATTAGCGCAGGGGATGAAGCGCTTGGTCAAAGAGCTATGTTTTAAGGAGCGTCTTGAAGGAGGAAAGAGGCAGAGAGGTTTAGGGAGGGAGTGCCAGAGCTTGCGGCTCAGGCAGCTGAAGGTACGGCCACCAATGGTTGAGCGATTATAATCAGGAATGTTCAAGAGGGTAGAATTAGAGGAGCGCAGACATCTCGGAGGGTTGTGGGGTTGGAGGAGATTACAGAGATAAGATGGGGCGAGGCCATGGAGGGATTTGAAAATAAGGAGGAGAATTTTGAAATTGAGGCACTGCTTATCAGGAAGCCAATGTCGGTCAGCGAGCACAGGGGTGATGGGTGAGTAGGACTTGGTGCGAGTACAGATACAACCAATGTATTAACTCTCTATCGCACCCACAGCTGTATTAATCTTTTATCTCATTCACTCTGTACCGTATCTGTACTAACCTTGCATCTCAGACATGGATACATAATTCTTAAGCTTTTGGTAGTTTCTACTACTAAAATGCCCTTTCCACTAAAATAACCATAAATACAATTAAATATATATAATTATAAGTATGAAGGTGAGTGGATCTAACAGTAAAAGACCCTTAAATAACTCACAAATTATAAGCCCCTTGTTTAACCAGCCTCCTCTCTTCCTCCGACATTCAAAATAGCGTCCGCAGGGCCGAGTTCTGTGAGGAAGGCCAGGGAAAAGCAACTATTCTCCAGCGATGTTCTCGGCGAGCGATCAGCTCGGCAATGTGTCGGCGATGTGCCGAAAGTTGCGCTTGGCGATGTGCGGGCAATCACCTCAGCGATCACCTTGGCGATGTGAACCGAAAGTGGGGCAGGTAATTTTCCGCCGCTGTTCCGGCCTAACTTTTCACTTTTGAAACAAAATGCGCGATAAGATGCTGAATTGGGTGACATATGGATATGAGTTGTAAAGTCAAGCCCATAACCTTGGGCTCACCGGGGGGGGGGGCAAGGAAGCCTGCTGCGCCAACAGACAGAGCTAAGGGTAGAGGCACCAGGGCGGGCAAGAGGGGCACTAAGGTGCTGGTGGTAATTAAATAAGGTGGAAGAGAGATATTTGTATCTTGCTTTTACTTGTTTTGTTAATAGAAAAGTTTGATACAATAACGTTTTGTTAATTGATAATGTTAAAGATTGCGAGAAGTTTAAAGTTTGATACATGTTAATTAAAAAGTTTGATATTTCTTCATTGAAAAGTTAAAAGGTTGATAGAAAATGTTTTATTAAAGTTAAGTACAAATGTACAAATGTTTAATAAACCTATTCTTTTAATTTAACCAGAATCAGTGCGTTATTTTGTGAATTTAGCCAACATAAACCAACACAACATTGCAAACAGGTGTAAACAGTCAACATGGCGTGACACTATAATCAACTGTTCCACTGTTTAGCCTTCAGGCAGATAAATGTTCACGGATTAGCCACTGACGCAAGGTTCTAGCAATGGCTAGAGGTCCCCTTGGTCATCCCACCCTCCTCTGCCATCGTCCTGCGGCTTGAGGTGGTTCCTCTGCCTGCTGCTGCTCCTCCTCCTCCTCGGCGTCAGCCTCCTCCGAATCCTCAGCCCTCCTTCTCCCCTCAGGAGGATCTTCAATGTCCAGTACCTGTCCCCTCATGATGGCCAAGTTGTGCAGCATGCAGCACACGACAGTGAACTGAGCGACATGGTGAGGGGAGTATTACAGGTAGCCTCCAGAGTGGTCCAGGCATCGGAAAAGTTGCTTTAAAACGCCAATTGTCCTCTCTATGATACTCCGTGTCGTTCTGTGGGACATGTTGTAATGATGCTCTGCCTCAGTGCGGGGTTTGCGTAGTGGGGGTGGGGGGGGGGGGGGGTCATAAGCCAGGTGTCGAGCCCGTAACCTTTGTCCCCGAGCAACCAGCTCTGCCCTTCTGGCAGCTCCTGAAACATCGCAGATATAATGCTCTCACATAGGATGAAAGCATCATGGATGCTACCGGGATATTTGGCATCCACTGCCATGATCTGCTGCAGATCGTCGCATGCCAGCTTCACATTTAGGGAGTGGAACCCTTTCCTGTTGCGGTCAACTTCGGAATCTTCCAAGGGTTCTCTCAAGGTGATGTGGGTACAATCAATGGCACGCTGTACCTTTTGGGAAGCCAGCAATTCTGGAAAACCCCACAGCCCTGTCTTTCATTGCCTGCGTGGTCAAAGGGAAAGAGATGAACTGGTCCCTTTTGACATACAGTGGCATGCTGCGAGATCGAGCATATGTCCCCAGTCGAAGCTTGAAATGATCCTGTAGCATAGAACGCAAGTGCTGCTGTTACCTTTATTTCTACGGGTAGGGCAGTCCTCCTTTCACTTCTTGGCCGTATATCTGTTCTGATTAGTTGGCAGATCTCAGTGATGACCTCCTTTCTGAATCACAGCCTGTGAATGCAGTCTGCCTCACTCAGTATGAGCATCTCTCCCTATAGACTCGCTGAGGGTGAGGCCTCCTCTCCATCAATCTGTCTCCCCGATATTCGATGTTGAATTATTCGTCGCCTCTGCATGCCATGTATGGCCAACGCCCTTATCACATCAGACATGCTAAAAATTGCAGCCATTATTATTGTTATTATGCAGATAAGTACTTAAATCACTGACACCTTTCCTCTCCCTTTTGCTCCACCAGGCTGGGTGACGCCCTAGATCGGACCACACCCTGATCTGCGCATGCATTTGTTTGTTTGTTTGTTTGTACAGTGCTTCTCTTGGGTCACTTGTGACAAATGGTGATTCCTACTTGCTGCTGTGCTTGTGCACAAAACGTCCTGTTTTGGATGCTGACCGAGCTCCAGGCAAGGGTCGGGGGAGTGCCGGCCAGGCAGGATCGCAAGCTCGGCCGGACACAAGCACAACAACTCGACGCTCAGTTTCAAAAGCAGCCCGGGCTCTGGTGTTTGTGTTTGGCCGAGCCCGCGATCCTGCCCAGCTAGCAGTCCCCCAACCCATGTCTGGAGCCAGGCCAGCAATTAATCAGTGTTGGGGTCGACAGTTTGGGTGAAAAAGAACCCAGCAGAGTTATTTCATTTCGCTCCGAAAAACGTATACATTTGTTTATTAAATTTTCTTGCTCCAAAAACTCAAATTTCTTTCTGAGTTATGTTCAGAGTACACTGTCAAAAAAAAAAATCCATGCATTTGTATTTTATTTTGTCTTCTTTTGCCTGGCTCCAATGTCCTTTTGTGCGCCGCACCGCTTTCCTTAAGTTCACAGAAGGTTTTTTTTCAGGGCTTTTTGGCAGTGCGCGCCACGCTGAAAAAAATTGTGGACGGACAAAATCACCTAACTGCACAAAAACGGTGCCCGAGCCCGTTTTCACTTGTTTCTGCACCAAAATCTTTTAAGCTGGCACACATGGTCTGTGCTGACGTACAAACGTTGGCAAAAATTGGAAACTGAGGATTTGGAGCCAAAGAAACGGTGCACACGCATGGCGAAAATAGGGGCCAAAGTATTAAAAAAAATTTCTTTGCCATTTCCTTATTCTCCATTATAATTTCTCCTGTCTCAGCCTGAAAGGGACCCACATTTACTTCTGCTAATCTTTTCCTTTTTACATACCTATAGAAGCATTTGCAGTCCGTTTTAATGTCTCTCATGACTTTACTTTCATTCTATTTTCACTTTCTTTATCAATTTCTTGGCCTGCCTTTACTGAGTTCTAAAATCCTCCCAATCCTCAGGCTTACTGCTCCTTTTGACAATATTATAAGCCTAGTCCTTTGATCGAATACTATCTGAAAGTTCTGTTTTTTGCTACATTGGACCACTTTTCCTGTGGGGTTTTTGTGCCTTAAATGAATGTATATTTGTTGTAAATGATGTATTAATTCTTTAAATGCTAGTCATTGCTTGTCTGCTATCATACCTTTGCATACAGTTTCCCAATCTACCTTAGCTAATTCGCACCTCATACCTACGTTGTTTGCTGTGTTTAGATTTAAGACCCTAGTTTCGGATTTAACGAAATCACTTTAAAACTTAATATAAAATTCTATCATAATATGGTCACTCTTCCCTAAGGGCCCCTTTACTACAAAGTTATTAATTAACCCTTTCTCATTGCACAACACTATGTACAATTATCATGTACAAGAGGTTCTAGGTACAATGAGCCCAAGGTTCTAGTTTGCCCCAAACATTTCTGAACGGGTGTGCAGTTTATAATTGTGTGCAAATGGCAAAATAGAACAGTTGCATTGTTTATATTAAAAAAGAAGCCAGTGACTTTGAAATGTGTAAATGATGGCCCCGATTCGAACTGTGAGCTAGTTTTTGGCAAGTGAATTTTGGTGTAAGTTCAAATCTCATCCGCTACAGCAAAAAATTCTTCTTGAGTATTTTAACTCATGGGCCTCATTTAAATCCTGCATGGTAGGTTAGTGGGAACCTGCAGGAATTCATGTGGCCCAGACCAAGTGAGTAGCTGGATTGGTTCCTGGGCTTTCTCGTAGGGTCCCCGCGATTGAGAGGTAAGAGAGCGGGATTGTGGCAGAGAAAACCTGCACTCCTGCTCCTCCTGGTCCTACAAGGAAAGTTTGAACAAAGACATTATTTTAAACTTGTCCAGCCTTTCTGACCCACTTCCTCACTGAGTTGATCAGGCAGGAAATTCACTGCTGCTTCCCCCTCAGGTCACCTGGTAAAAGTTGAAATTTGATCCCGATGATGACATCAGGACCCAACATACATATGTTAAAAAGTACCCTGCCAGCTTTGAGCATGCGACTTTGCCGCCTGCTCAGGAGAGCAGATGAAAATCGCGGCAGGTTAGCTCCTGGTGGCTCCAGGGCGAGTAAGTAACCTGAGCTAAAATGGTCCCCACCTGGTATCTCTTCTATTACTGGAAAAAGATTGAAGATGTTGAAGACAGAGATTAATCGGCTTGGGAAAGGTACATAACATTTGTGTTTATGAGAGTCATTATGGATATTTGCATAACATGGGGTAACCATGTTTACTTCCTTATTATGAAATATTAAGTGCAATCTTACACATCTGGAAAGGATGAAAACCACATGACATTCCTTGACATTCGTTCATTTTGATCATATCTGCACCAGTTAACTCTAGCTCTTGGATCTTGCACATAAACAGTAACTCATTCCTTCATTCAAACACATGACAACACATTTTTTTTTTGCCTTCTCCTTCCCTGATCCATAATTAATAAGCACAATGTCAGCTTTTTATTTAGAAAAATAGGACCTCCAGGAGAGGTTTCTAGTTGCATGCAATGCATGGCTGTGAGTCAAATAACACCTCACCCCAAAACAGCTCTGACCCTATATTTAATAGTCGGAAATTTATTTTTAGAATACTTGCAGGTTTTGTGATTTTCCATAATTAAACCCCAATACAGCCATTAACATGTGGATTTCATAAAGAAATGCTATGTTTTAGAAGTGCGGTATCTCCATTTCAATGGTATACCTGTCAATTTCAGAAGTTTGAGATCAAGGGTCAAGCAATATTTGTTTTGGAAAGAGATTGCAAATCGCTGTGGAATATCGTGCTGCAGTTGTGGTCTGGAGCCTGAATCTTTTTCAGAACTAAGCAAATAAGAGTCTTGAATTCCAGCCATGTTTGTTAGATTTTCTGTGGAAAGCAAATTACAGTCCAAGAAAGGAATGGAAAAACCTAGTGATCAAGGAAAGGGAAATGCCAACAATGTAACACAAAGCGTGTCAATCAGTGGTGCAACATGTTAATGTGCTGATGTGCAGTGCCATACCGTGGATTTGCTCCAGATGTGTCCTGATTAAACCCAAAATGTCATGGTGGCGGTATTGATGGACGATAAGGCATTTCTCAAGTGAGGGTAAGGGGTAACTGATCTGAACTACTCTCATGTACTTCCTATTAATCTGTTGTATAGCAGCATTGGCATAGGTCCTTTCACAACCTGTCAGGATGAGCAATGGTTACTGGTTAGGGGAGGAAAACCTAAATAGAGCTAAAATTAAAACAAATTAAGAGTGGGTCATTGAAATTTGATAATAGGAGAGGGATTAAAGCTGATACAAAAGCAACTAAATATTTTTTTGTGTTACAGAAGTATGAATAAAAAAATAGATTAAGGCACAACCCCAACCAATTTATTTTAGTACCATGTTTTCTTTTGTATGAGGTATTTTCTGTCCATTTTGGATTAATGTCTAAAATGATGTATGGAAACTCATTCAATACTTGATGCGTATAGCCTATGTGGGGGGAGGAAAAGAGGAGTCATAAGTTCCTCGTATGGCATCTTTGCCCCTTACATTCAGAGAAGAGAGTGGATGTGGGGGGAAGGATATGTGTGGGTGTGGAAAGGGGGAGCAGTATTTTGGTCATTAATCTACATGACTATGGTTAGAGTGCATGCTTTCAGAAGTAGTTTTTTTGCTTGGAACTAACCTAGAGTTGAGATTACTTGAAACCAATGGCACTGTTGCATTTAATTCATGTTGACCCGATGGACCAGCGCTTGCCGCTAACTACAATGACAGCTGCCCACGTATTTTTCCCGGGCTTTTGCGCAGCAACTTGCTGTCATTGGGCTTCTGATCCAGCACGGTAGCGGATCTGTGAGCAGGTCAAGCAATAGTGTGGCTCTTCAACCAATCAGATTGAAGAATCCTCACAAAGACATGCAGAATATAAACCAGGAAGTATAAATTAGATTTAAATCATGTCCAGAAATTGAAATAGAGAGAATAGGAAAGAAAGATGAGGTTAAGAGAGAGAGATAAAAGAGGCAAAAAAAGGGTTTAAAAAAGTTAAATCTCCAACACCAATTAAATTCTAAATGAGACTTCACACTTATAAAATTAATTTTTTTACGGCCAGAAAGATTGTTTGATAGTAATTATGACTTATCACACCATTAAAAATGAACTTACACCTGAATGCACCAGCCCGAACATTTTCTGCTGTGTTTAATGGGGTAACCCGTGGGTAAGTACCGCAACTTCATGCCCTTGCGTGGATTTCAATGCCGAGTCTATTGGCGAGGTATAATTATTGCACAGCCTGTGGAGGAACAACATAACCCGCAGTGCATGTCCAGATTTCCGTGTTTAACTGCACGTGTGCGCACTCCGGAAGTTGTTGTTCGATTTACTTCATAGTAACGCTGTTAGCCTCATCATTATTGTCCGTGCAAAATTTGAGCCATAGCGTTCATACTGGCAGGTCTTTGGTCCAGTTCAGCATTTGTATTCCCAGTTTAAACTGGGCACAAGTAAAATGCAGGAAGCTCATGTTAGATGCTTGCCTTGGTTTTCTTTCTTAATTCTCTTACAAAATATATCTGCAAGAGCCTTAATAGCTGTTCATTTGATACAGATTTCACAGCCGTGTCTGAGAAGCTTTCTGAAGTCTGAGCCTTTCATGCTTTTCCCATTGAATGGTTACGTAGTGAAATGAATATATTCTATTATTTCTTACAAGATGCCCACTGGGAACGGCAGCATAGTGGTTGTGTTATGGGACTAGTAATCCAGAGGGCTGGACTATTAATCTGGAGATATGAGTTCAAATCCCACCATGGCAGCTGAGGAATTTAAATTTTGTTATTTAAATAAATCAAGAAGAAAAAACTAGTACCATGAAAATACCGGATTGTCGTAAAAATCCATCTGGTTCAGCACTGTCCTTCAGGGAAGGAAATATGCTGTCCTTACCTGGTCTGGCCTATATGTGACTCCAGACCCACAGCAATGTTGTTGACTCTTAATTGATGGCTCATACCACCTTCTCAAGGGCAATTAGGGATGGGCAATAAATGCCGACCTTGACAGCGATGCCCACATCCTGTGAATGAATTAAAAAAAACACATATATTTACGAACTAGAAAAGAATAGTTCTTAAATGATTTTGAAAATATGGATTCAGAATACAGAAAGCATGCTCACTCCGGTGCAACGTGAACGGTGTTGGGAGCAGGAGAACCTTGTCCTTAAAAATTACACTGTGGGATAGTTAAGCATTTTTATGAAATTGCTCCTCCACTACTTTTAACGGGCACATTCTCTTGTGTAAACAGGTTGACGTCACTATTAAAATAGTAAAAAAGGTATTTTGTATAAACAAATTACATTTTCATACTCTAGTGTCCCCAAGGCATCATTGCAAGGACCTCGTTGTTTGCATTGGCACATGGGGCAGAGAAAAAGTGGAGACAAAGTGACCTATATAGTGAGAAGAAGCAAAAAGGATATGAAGAAATGAATATCAAATAATAAAAATAAACCACTTCCTGTGAAATAATTTTACCACCTGGCTTTAAAAACAATAAAAAAATTAAGCACTGACAAATATCTCAAAGTACCGACCTGGGCCAAATGAACTTTAAAACAAATTGCCAGACAAAATTGTAGTAAAAGTAAATTTCGGAAGAGATAAACATATGATATAATAATTCAAAAAATGAACTGAAATGTAACATTCAGCTGGATTTCCCACATATTTAAATATTATTCACAGTGTGTATCAATTCACCAGAACCGAATCGCACACCAAATAATAAAAACAGAGTTGTAGTATGCACCAATAAGCAATTGAAATATAATCAGAAAACAAAAAAACTACTCATTAAAGTGTTTATTCTTGAGAAAGTCGGCTAATTTCCTGCCCTTCCTGGAATCTTTCCATCCAAACATACTGCACCTTCTTGAATAATGTCCTGTAAAAGTATGCTCTCCATCTACCCATCCACCTTCAATTCCTTTCCTTCCCCTGGTGACACCTTGCGCTACTCCAAAACAACAGAACAATATCCGTACACGTCACAGGTGAAGGTTTCCGGTGCACCCCTCCCTGAGTTTTGAAGTAATGATTTTAGAGTCTTCATTGACTCCAGGAAATGTGTGTGTGTGAGTGTGTGTTTTGTTGGACACTGTATCCCTGGGTACCTCCCACTAAACTCGGACTTGCATCCTTAAAATGCTGTCAGTGTTTTCAAGAAATGGCCTCTACCCAGGCACTGAAGGATCATTACAAAGCCTAAATCTGGGCTGTGTGCAAGTTCAGAGAATAATTGACTTGAACTCTCATTTGCCATGGGTGAAGCTGTAAATAAGGCCAATAATGCGAAGGCGGACAATGACCAGAATGGCTCAATCATAGGTTCAGAGGCTGGACCCTTCTTGCAACTGCTTCTGGCCATATATTTAGTTGTCAAATTAAATTCTAAAGCCAAACATTCTGAGGGACCTACCAAGCCATATCTACGTGCAAGGTCATCTGACCTGCATTCAGTGCTGTCAAGACCAATAACTTTCATCTCTAGGGTGACTCTCTCTCGAGTTGTCTTTGAAACTGTGCTTCTCATAGCAGTAACAACAACTTGCATTTATATAGCACCTTTTAATTTAATAAAATGTCCCAAGGCACTTCACCGGAGCGTTCTCAAACATAGTTTGACATTGAGCCAATAAGGAGACATTAGGACAGATGGTCAAAGAAGCCAATTTTAAGGAGCATCTTAAAGGATAGGAGAGAGGTGGAGAAATTTAGGAAGGAAATTCCAGAACTTAGGACCTAGGCAGCAGAAGGCACGGCGGCCAATGGTGGAGCAATCAAAATTGAGGATGCACAAAAGGTCAGAATTGGAGGAGTGCAGAGATCTTGGAGGGTTGTGGAGCTCGAGCAGGTTACAGAGATGGGGTGCGGGGGGGGGGGGGGGCAATAACAGTCACATTTACAACAGTCTGCAGTCTGTGTCTTCAGCTCTCTTGTGGGAACAGATGCTGTTAAACCTGACTTAGCTTTTCTTTGGCATTCCCCAAAACTTCAACAGAGGCAGCTTACTTCAACAGATTCTCTGCACGTGGACAGCATGTGTGCACTTCGAGATGTAATCGGGAGTTATAAGCAGATGATGATTTACTCCTTTGGTCAGTGATGAGGAATCTGATACAGACGCCAGATCATCAGTCCACAGCGAATCAGAGCATGGCTGGTGGATTCAGCAACCGCCACTGATCTCCCCTGTTGGTCAGTTGGCAGCTCACACTAACGGCTTCTGAGATAGATATAGACACGAGCGGAGACAGTGACCTTTTTGAGCCAGCAGGCCACTAAAGAGCATACACGGATGGTGGCCCCTATCTGCCACAGACCAAGGCAAAACATTCAGATGTTAAAGGTTGGAATTTGTGAAAGAGGAAAATTGATTCCTTCTGCTGGAAAACATGAGTAAAAGTTTCCTGGTTGCATTGAACAATTGTACGAAAAACATATTGAGAGTATTCTATGCTTTTGTGCTCCCTTAATGGGAGTGATTTTAACTTGACCTGCCCATTGGGAAACTGACGAGATCAGGAGCAACGTTGATTTTGAAGTCAGTGGACGGTAATATTGGGTGGGGTGTAAAACCAGCATTCCACCCGGGGAGTTGGGCTATAATTGCCCCATTGTGTCCTCGCCAGATCCCATGACCACTGGACAATAATGAAATCTAGTGGTCTAGAGAGAACATGGAGGTGACAATGTGAGGCAGATTTTCAAGTTTTGTCATTTTCCATGGCATCACTGTGACCTCTATGCCCTTCACTCTGCGCGGTAGCTTCTCAGGGTAGGGACAACATTTCCAGTTCAATACTAAAAAAGGGGGACGATTTAACAGAGTACTACTCAGAAGGAAGAAGAGGTAACATGAAACTGTTTGTACTTGTGCCTGATAATCAGGGGTGGTAATTTGATGCAGTCTGACATCCTGTGAATTTATGCATTTACTTTGTGTGTGATGTAACTTGCTGCCTACAAATTACAATTTTACATAAAATGTACCAGAGCTAATACAAATACAGGTGTGTCAATGAATCTGCTTGATGACAGATCATTTGCCTTAAGTCAAACTAAATAACTAATATAAAATAACTAAAGTCAAAGTAATTTTTCACAAAGTATTAAACTTCTTAGCTGGTGGGGTGAGTCAGCTGTACAATTTGTCTCAAAATTATTCAGACACAGGAAACCTTTAGACCCATTGTGAATAATAAAAGTATTTAATCCCATATAAAATGACAAAACAATTGGATTGGAATTAGTAACCCAAACCTTGAGCAGCCTTCTGTTGGGATACATGGCGTGTTCATCTGTAAATTGCTTTCAAAGTATTTTCAAAAGGTTACCTAGCCTGTCACTTGTGACAAAACAACTCATCATAGAGAGGTCCAGGGCTCAAGATAAAGATTTAGGGCTGGAAATTGCAGTCAGAGGCTTCCCGCGGGCGAATGCCTCCGAATCGTAAAAAGGTACGACCTACCTAGTACCTCCATATCTTCGGTCTCTTGCTGACTTGGGTCTGCAGGCGTACGCCTGCGTAAAGGCCCATGTATCCTGGGGGCACAGGTGGTTCACAAGCTTCCCTGGATCACAAGGGCCAGCCCAACCAATCACAAGCGCTTATGGGGATTCCATTTACATACAGAGTCCCCATAAGCATCATAGGAATCCACTAAAAAACACACTTTCACCCCACTTAAATAAAAATAAATCATCACTTGTTAACAATTAATTAAAATACAATTTAATTAAACATTTAAAACAAAAAATACATTTTTTGAAAAATAAATGTAAACATTTTTAAAGGGGCCAAAAATAACCTAAACTAATTTTAAAGATTTTTGAATGTTCAAATGATTTTTAAAATGTATTTTAATATTTATTTAAACCCTTACGCTGGTATAAGAAGGCCTTACGCCTGCTTTCATCAGGCGTAAGAGTTTCATGGGCATTCACTCAGCAGTAATTGGGCAAATAGCCCAACTCTCTGCCAGTGAATGTCCATTGCCTGTGGATTCGTACGATCTGTGAATCCAAAATTTGACCAATCACAAGTTCTAGGTTTGCATGCATGCGCATCGCATGCGGAAATTGTGGGCACTTACAACCGCGCCCGGCCCATTAAAATGCCTGTGTGTTTTCCTGTTAATCTGTTAAAACTGATAATGTGGTAATTAGCACTTTCAAAACTGAGCTAGCTAAATATTGGATTATGAATGGGAGTGAGGTTCCTCCATGATGCTGCAAGTTTAGTCAGTAAGTTGCTGCATCACAGGAGACAGGAAGGATCCCAATGTCTCTCAATTCAGTGCTGAGGTAGCTGATTATAGCTGAGGTGGTGATTGAATTCTTACAGTTAGTATTGGGGTGCATTTTTTACTGCAAGTTTAACAATTGCCACTTTGCACCAAGACATAAACTGAGAGTGTGAATCCAGAGGCAGGGTTGATCTGATTCTGGACTAAAGGAGAGTTGGATTCTCTGGATGGGATATTCTCACAACTTTTTGATTCGACTAGGCACAGACAGAAGTCTTTCTTAAATAGGATAGTGAAGCTTCCAGAATTCTGCCTGGATGCAATCTGAACTACAGCTCAGATGGGTAGCTGCTGCATAAATGCATCCTTGAGTCCCTAGGGGTAGGAAGGAAAGAAATAGCCGAAGACTCCTACCAGCCACCTTCCTCACCCCCCACCGCCCCACCCCCATGATCATTCTCCAGCATCCCTTGCTGGAAATGTACAAGTGCAACCATCAGCTGAGGTTAAGACTAGATTCAGCTATGAAACCCACACTAGGAAGAGGAAAATAACTGGGTGAAACTATCAAGACTTGCACGTGAATAATGGCCACTTGGGTAAGGTACAAGAGGATAGGCTTAGGATCGTACTCCAAATAGGGGGTCGATGTTAGGAGAGGAGGGGAGAAAATTGGTAAGAAAACAAGCAACAAAGAAACATCAGAACATGTTATTTTAGGTTATAAGGTATGAAGATGATCCAATGATTGTCACTTCAAGAAAGGCAACAAGTCCAGGGTGAATAATTTGGATTGTCAAGGTTAGATATTCAAGTGACTTCCTCCATGGAGAAGAGAGGAAGAAACGTTGCAGTTTGGTGTGATCCATGTAAGAGTGAATTGTGCATGGTGGTCTGTAAAAGGGATAGATTGATGGGCCAAATGGCATTTTCTTCTTCCATGCGTAACATTCATTAACCTGGTCAATTTCTGGTGTGTACATTACACATTCCTGCAAGATTCTAAATACAGTGCTGCAATTTATATGGAAATGTGTGACTTACACAGGAGATTACCATTAGTTCAATATTTGTAATAAAATATTCATGTCAGTTGTGATGTGAATGGCTTTAATTAAATTAGATGACCGATGTATGTAAAGATGCCAACAAAATGTTGCGGTTGGATTCACAAGATTGATCCTTTGGTCATGGGATCCAATAAGTGGTTTAAAAAACCACTTTGGATTTGGAAGCAAAGAACAGGGTTAGGAGAGAGTTTAATTTTCTGGTAATTAATATAGATATCGACCTGTTTTTCCACATAATTTGTAATGAAAAGTTAGTTTTTTCTAAAAACTAACATTTGTCTACCTGGAGGAAGCGATTCATACACTTGCTGAGACTTCAGTGATGTAGGGGTCTGAAAATATTTTTCCAAGCTTCATGAAAGGATGAAGGATAGCTGAGCATTATTTGTGTAGCTGCTAGGATGACTTGTAATATTGCTATTATTCACTCATAATTTAAGACAGGTGCCAGCAGCTGTCATAGTTCTCCCTCTGGACTAGTCGCAGTTTAATGAAGTTGACAGCTATTGAACAGCGACTGTAAGTGCTGACATGTAGACCTCTCCCATTTCATGGTAACTTTTCCCAGATTAGTTGTCTTCTGTTCTTTTCAATTTGATTTTTAAAGCAGTTAATGAAATAAACTTTTCATAATAAGCAAAATATGATCCAAAATGTTGTCCCTCTCTGATTCGGTACAGATTCATAAAAAAAAAGCTTTGTAATAAAATTATTAGAAAAAAATCTAATAGGCAGTATGCCCTGAAAGATGTAATGGTAATTCCTGCCTTCACATATTGGATGAGAACTCTGTTATACAGTACGTAATACTAGTGTTGCGCACTTCATAATATTACATAAGATTGCATAGGATAACAGGATATACGGCACAGAAACGGGCCATTCAGCCCAACCAGTCCATGATTTATGCATGATTTGACTTTATGAATGATTTGACTTTATGAATGATTTGAAGAACAATTATTCCAATTGAGATTTGTCCTCGCAACTAAAAAGTGTACAAGGCTGTGTGGATCCGCATCACATCTCTTAAACAGACTGCTTTTATTTTGTAAAATTCTATGCTGTGATTTCCAGTTTTAATTTTAATTTTTAATTTTTAATTTTTACATTACTGGGGCTGCCCACCTGATTAGAACTACAGGAAGTAGAAAAGGACCTTTAAAGAGCCTTATTCCGGAGGATTCCTTTACATTTACCGTCAAGAGCATGTTTAACAGTTTGAGAGACACAAGGTTCTGCTGTGTACTGTACAGATGTCTCATTCAGTGCCTCACTCGATCAAAGCATCTGCATTCTATTCCTAGGAAGGGCACTTGGCGAAGTGTATTATCAGTTGTTCCATCGCTTGTTAATGGTAGAGAATTTCACACCAGCATCTTTTGCGCACAAAGAACTAACTTTTGAAAACTGCAAAGGGAAGTTTTAAACAAAATTATGCAATGTTTTTAGTCCTTCGATTAGAAAGAGAATCATTAAATATGTTTTAGTTGGAAAACTCTGACAGAAGTTTGAACCACCGTGTTTCGGTAACTAGAATTTTATGTAGTCATCTCTGATACTTATCATAAAATTATATTCCACAGACAATTGTGTTAAAGCCTGATAAAGTACTTATCTCAAATGGTACAGCTTTGAGAACACGCTACTCTGAGAATATTACTCCATTTTGCAATAGCACAGAATGTGATTGCCAATTTAGTACTGGTTTTGTGCAGTGGTCCCATTGCCCTGGGAACTGGGTTGAGGTGCCCAATCTCATTTTACATTGGACCTTTATAGCCTGTGGAGAGATGGGAAGTGCATTCTCTCAATATTTGCTGGAATTTAAGGGGCGCAATTGCCCCGCGCTGGGTTGGAATTAAGTGAAAACTGAGTGTTTGGGCGAGATGGACAGGAGGAATTTTGTAATTTTGGCACTTTGTTTCGCAAATCGGAGAGTTGCGATGTTGGAGTGCTAAATGGTCTCCGTGCAGCGGAAGCACTGCGATGTCGTTCAGCACCTCCCGGAGGTGCTAAGGGCCTTTCGAAAAGAGGCAATTTCGGCCCCTAAGTCTTTAAGATAAAAGGACAATGTCTAACCCACTGTGCCACTAAGTCTCCCAGTTTTATTTTTATCTCTCTGAATTATATATTGTATAGTTCTCATATCACAGTTTGTCATGTTCCTCTGATAGAAATTTGAAATGCTACAGGTTTTCAGAGTTCTTCAAACTATATGTTGCACGTCAAGATAAAATCTTGTTTTAAAAGACTCAATGAATGGCATTGCCTGAATAATATGTCTTTTCTTCATTTTATAGATGAAGTAGACTTGCTGGACAAGCTTGCTTCTCTGACATCCGATCTCACCAACATTTCAATTTCATCTGATGAAAAGAACTGTACAGTCTACGAAGTTGGACAATATTCCACCCTCAGCATACCAAGTAGAGAAGTATTTGGAAACAGGTATGAACACTTGCTTTATTTTAAGGCACATTTCCAGACTCGTTGGTATATTACAGGCTGTTTTGTTGGAGAACTATAATCCAGCTGTATGCACACTGGCGGAAGATTTGCTCTGTGCAATAGATGTAGCAAAATCATAAACCTAATATTTAAATATACAATTCAAATTTTGCTGCACCTACTTGCCTGTTATTAAATAATGATGAAACTACATTAGCAGTGAGGAGCTGTTGAAACAACCCTCCAGAAACCTGAAAGAGTAAACAGAAACCCCAGCTGTCCCACAGTTGTGAAGGATTTATTCCAAATACACTCAACAGGACTGTCGATTGGTGCTCTCCTTTGATGCAATGTCATCACTGCATGTATGAATTTTCTATGACGTGTTACCAAATTTAAAACATTTAGCAATGAAGGAGCTTTATGTGTCATATTTGGTTTGTGGATGCCACAAAAACCATCAGCAACTCCAAACCAGTTGATCAGTTTTTCAATTGCTCCAAACTGATTGTAATCAGAAATAGTACAGAGAATGTATAAACTGCAGACTCGGATAAGACAAAGGAATTGTGTATGTGTATGTCACTGAACAGTCATGGAAAAATGAGAGAGTGACTGCAAAATGATGCACACAAGATATATATTTAAAATGAAAGTTAGAGCTGTTAATGAGGCAGCCCATTTCTTCTGTGTTAATTGTTGATTAAAGTCAGTAGCAAATTGCGCTTAATAAACTTGTAATTGTTCACAAAGTAAAATCTGGCACTGTCTTGAATTACAGGAGAAGAATTTCTCTCCTCTTTGCTGGTTGCTGCAGTATCGTAAATTCAAAAAGAACATTTTTACAATATTTTAATTTCTAAAGTTTTAATGATGTAAGCCTTGCAATTGCAGTGTATGAATGCTAAGACACAACACTTGATACAGTGACATTAACTGTCTGATTTTAACGAGGGTACCATGTCTATGAAAATACATGATACAAACGTCTTAAGTATTAATTAGCTAATATTCGCAACATATAATTTCGAGATTTTGTTGTCCAGATAGAAACATAGAAACATAGAAAATAGGTGCAGGAGTAGGCCATTCGGCCCTTCTAGCCTGCACCGCCATTCAATGAGTTCATGGCTGAACATTCAACTTCAGTACCCCATTCCTGCTTTCTCGCCATACCCCTTGATCCCGCTAGTAGTAAGGACCTCATCTAACTCCTTTTTGAATATATTTAGTGAATTGGCCTCAACAACTTTCTGTGGTAGAGAATTCCACAGGTTCACCACTCTCTGGGTGAAGAAGTTCCTCCGCATCTCGGTCCTAAATGGCTTACCCCTTATCCTTAGACTGTGACCTCTGGTTCTGGACTTCCCCAACAATTGGGAACATTCTTCCTGCATCTAACCTGTCCAACCCCGTCAGAATTTTAAATGTTTCTATGAGGTCCCCTCTCATTCTTCTGAACTCCAGTGAATAAAAGTCCAGTTGATCCAGTCTTTCTTGATAGGTCAGTCCCGCCATCCCGGGAATCAGTCTGGTGAACCTTCGCTGCACTCCCTCAATAGCAAGAATGTCCTTCCTCAGGTTAGGAGACCAAAACTGTACACAATACTCCAGGTGTGGCCTCACCAATGCCCTGTACAACTGTAGCAACACCTCCCTGCCCCTGTACTCAAATCCCCTTGCTATAAAGGCCAACATGCCATTTGCTTTCTTAACCGCCTGCTGCACCTGCATGCCAACCTTCAATGACTGATGTACCACGACACCCAGGTCTCTTTGCACCTCCCCTTTTCCTAATCTGTCACCATTCAGATAATAGTCTGTCTCTCTGTTTTTACCACCAAAGTGGATAACCTCACATTTATCCACATTATACTTCATCTGCCATGCATTTGCCCACTCACCTAACCTATCCAAGTCACTCTGCAGCCTCACAGCATCCTCCTCGCAGCTCACACTGCCACCCAACTTAGTGTCATCCGCAAATTTGGAGATACTACATTTAATCCCCTCATCTAAATCATTAATGTACAGTGTAAACAGCTGGGGCCCCAGCACAGAACCTTGCGGTACCCCACTAGTCACTGCCTGCCATTCTGAAAAGTACCCATTTACTCCTACTCTTTGCTTCCTGTCTGACAACCAGTTCTCAATCCATGTCAGCACACTACCCCCAATCCCATGTGCTCTAACTTTGCACATCAATCTCTTGTATGGGACCTTGTCGAACGCCTTCTGAAAGTCCAAATATACCACATCAACTGGTTCTCTCTTGTCCACTCTACTGGAAACATCCTCAAAAAATTCCAGAAGATTTGTCAAGCATGATTTCCCTTTCACAAATCCATGCTGACTTGGACCTATCATGTCACCTCTTTCCAAATGCACTGCTATGACATCCTTAATAATTGATTCCATCATTTTACCCACTACCGATGTCAGGCTGACCGGTCTATAATTCCCTGTTTTCTCTCTCCCTCCTTTTTTAAAAAGTGGGGTTACATTGGCTACCCTCCACTCCATAGGAACTGATCCAGAGTCAATGGAATGTTGGAAAATGACTGTCAATGCATCCACTATTTCCAAGGCCACCTCCTTAAGTACTCTGGGATGCAGTCCATCAGGCCCTGGGGATTTATCGGCCTTCAATCCCATCAATTTCCCCAACACAATTTCCTGGCTAATAATGATTTCCCTCAGTTCCTCCTCCTTACTAGACCCCCCTGACCCTTTTTAGAACCGGAAGGTTGTTTGTGTCCTCCTTCGTGAATACCGAACCAAAGTACTTGTTCAATTGGTCCGCCATTTTTTTGTTCCCCGTTATGACTTCCCCTGATTCTGACTGCAGGGGACCAACGTTTGTCTTTACGAACCTTTTTCTCTTTACATATCTATCGAAAGTTTTGCAATCCATCTTAATGTTCCCTGCAAGCTTCTTCTCATACTCCATTTTCCCTGCCCTAATCAAACCCTTTGTCCTCCTCTGCTGAGTTCTAAATTTCTCCCAGTCCCCAGGTTCGCTGCTATTTCTGGCCAATTTGTATGCCACTTCCTTGGCTTTAATACTATCCCTGATTTCCCTTGATAGCCACGGTTGAGCCACCTTCCCTTTTTTATTTTTATGCCAGACAGGAATGTACAATTGTTGTACTTCATCCATGCGGTCTCTAAATGTCTGCCATTGCCCATCCACAGTCAACCCCTTAAGTATCATTCGCCAATCCATCCCAGCCAATTCACGCCTCATACCTTCAAAGTTAGCCTTCTTTAAGTTCTGGACCATGGTCTCTGAATTAACTGTTTCATTCTCCATCCTAATGCAGAATTCCACCATATTATGGTCACTCTTCCCCAAGGGGCCTCGCACAACGAGATTGCTAATTAATCCTCTCTCATTACATAACACCCAGTCTAAGATCTTCACAGAACATATTGTAAATATAGCTGCCACGTTAAAATCAGAATTTCTAAGCAGTCCACGGTGCTTTTTGTGACATACAGCAATATTCTTGATTTTAAATAATGAGGTCGAAATTGCCCCCCTCATTAAGGTCCATTGTCAGAGGCGGGAATGGGGCAGTAAGGCCTTTCCGACCGGGGGCAGGTGGACGGGCCGACACATCAGAAATTTCCCCGGGCTGGTTGCCACCCCATCGGGCATGCGTGACCCCTTACCGCCTGGTGGCGACCCCTTTCTGCCCCGCGGTGGGAAGCTGCCCTACAGGAGTGGAGCAGCCACCATTGGCGCCCCCGACAGTTTTTCCCGGTGGGAAGCTGCTAGTGGCTGGGCAGCGTGTTGCCCTTAAAGGGGAGGGTTCTCCGCCAAGGCCGCCATTTTATTTTAATTGTCGGCCGACTCTGAAGCCGACAATGGTGGCCATGGGTTCAGCTGGGCTGCCAACAGGGCACCCCCTCTTTGGTGCTGGACCACTGACCTGGCCGAAGCCCTCCCTGGTGGCCCACTAAGGTGGCTGCAGAGCTTGCAGTGGCCCTCCCCTTTAACTTCAGCCACATTGCTGTGGGCCTGGAGTCACATATAGGGTAAGGACAGCAGATTTCCTTCCCTAAAGGGCATTACTGAACCAGATGGGTTCTTTACGCCAAACCGGTAGTTCCATGGTCTCCATTGCTGGTTCGAGCTTTTTATTGAATTTATTTAATTGAATTTAAATTTCCCAGCTGCCGGTGGTGAGATTTGAACTTGTGTCTCCGGATGATTAGTCCAAGCCTCTGTCACTAGCCCAGTAACATAACCACTATGCTAATCGTACGACCTCGTTCGCAATTTTCAGGTATAAGTGGGCGGAGCACGTGCCGCGCTCACTCTGCCTGTTTCTACCGCCCCAGGAGTGACCCAACCTGACGTCCTTAAAGGGGCCGCTGCAAGCTGCTACAGAACACAGCCCCTGAAGGAATTATTCTCGGGCCAGGAGCAGCAGGAATGCACCTTGTGGCCTCACAAAAATACTGTGGTCTGCTGGATACGCCCTCCCCTCCGTCCCCCGCTGTGCTGCTCCCCTCCCCATCTTTAAGTGCTGACTTCCGGCTTGCTCAATCTTGAGGCCGCTGGATTCTCAGCCACCCCCCCCACCCCCCACTTCCCTCACTCAGTGTGGCAAGCTGCCTGCTAGTGCTAATTGAACACTTGGCAACTCATCCAAGTTATGCTCATGAGGCCCAAACGTAAAGTTAGTTCAGGCCTCCCAATGCTGGCTTCAGATGGGCGGGTAGGCAGCTCAGCTGTTCTGCCAACTTCCTATCCATTTTAGGCCTGTAAAAATCATCCCCTAAGTAACTGCTAATGCTAAGAGTAAGATTCCACGTGATTCTTTCAGTTAAAAATATTTCAATTATGCTCCTTTTAAGAAAAAGGTAGGTCCAGTCAAGTCTCAAAACATTCAGGGATTAACCTGTCATTTCACATTACTTGGTAAATATAAATGGAATGTGCCACTTTTGAATTAATGTTAACCATATTTAATTAATTCAAACTGAGTCGACCATTTATTGTCACATTTCAAACGTCATGTGTGTATGAAAGTATTCAGCTGTTCAATTACAGATTGTCAAACTGCAGCACATCATAAGCTTTGCGAAATTACTTTCGTGTGGGTAGCAGATGAGAAATATATTTTTCTTGCGTCAGTTATGAAAATATGTATTTTAAGTTTTCATGGTGGATGTCGGTTTGAGTTTTTGCACTCCCATTCTTCATCCTTGATCGGCTGACTTGCTGCCAGTTATAGAGCCAGAACAGTGGTTGGAAGAGCAACAATCTGCTTTGAGAGCACACAGATCATACGTTACGCAAACTAATGTCCACTGTGAGCATGTCAATCACTTTCAGATGTCGCTATGAAGACATTTCTTTATATCAAACCGACAAACTACTTTAACTCTGTCCTAGCTTGAGAGAGTTAGCAGCTGCCATTTTTTCAGTTATTCCATTATGTTTTTTTAACTGCTACAAAATTGTTTTCTAAACCCAAAGTTATCCTGATTGTGAGAATGTCGGTGATGTGCTGATGATTTAGTATTTTGGGTTTGTTCAGCTGCTGTTTATGTAGGAGAATTGATGTTGGTATGTGGGGAGAAGGCACCAGCAAAGGAGGTCAATAAATGCAGCTTAACCTCTAGTTCTCTATGTTTCAGTAAATCAACACTGGAGTCCTTATTAAAACATTCTTGTTTCACATATTCTGATAGATTTTTGTCTCTGAGCCAAAAAAATTGCAATTTGTGTGTGACTGAAGTAAGAGGTTCATTAACACAAATAATGTGGCATTATAGCTTGGAATAAAGATCAAATCGATTTGAAAACCAATAGAATTTTTAACGAATGCACAAGTAAGTTCTTAATTCTGTTACAGATTTTACCTGGAGAATATCATAAAATTCTTCACTTTCTGGTTTTCTTAGTTTTGCAGATGAGTTCAGTCTACTGATCAAACTCCGCTACACTATGAGAGAAGACACTATTCTTTTCACTGTCCTGAACTATCAAAGCCACATCCTGCTTCAAGTCAGACTCAATCCCTACGCATTTATTTTTGTGACCACCAGAAGGCGCCACTATGAGTAAGTTGGGGAAAAAACACAAATATCAAATGTGTCCTGGATTTTCACAAAAAAATGTTGTATATTATACCAGCGCGGTAATGTATTTTTTGTTCCACTTTCATTCTTTCTTAATAATTAGTTACAGTGTAAAGGGAAGGCATCTCAGAGTTTTGTTCAGTAAATGTGTGTACACCCCAAGCTGTGCACCTGCAGTAACAAGACGTGGCCTATTTCTCAAATGTTTGTTTTATTGAGGAATCCAGATGAAGGGTCCTGGCCAATAATGTAGAATACATTTTAACTTAAAAGCAATCCAATAGAAGACCAGGTTAAATCAAGTACGAATGGTTAGTTGATGCCAAGTCTGGGCCTTAAAAGCCTCTGGAATTTCCACTGATATTCATGGTAAGGACATAAGAACATAAGAATTAGGAGCAGGAGGAGGCATTTGGCCCCTCGAGCCAGCTCCACCATTCAGTAAGATTATGGCTGATCTTCTACCTCAACTCCACTTTCCTGCACTGTCTCCATATCCCTTGTATCCCTTAATATTCAAAAATATATCAATCTCCGTCTTGAATATACTCAAAGACTGAGCTTCCACAGCCCTCTTGGGTAGAGAATTCCAAAGATTCACCACCCTCTGAGCGAAGAAGTTTTTCTTCATCTCAGTCCTAAATGGTCGACCCCTTATTCTGAGACTGTGACCCCTGGTTCTAACGAGAGCACACCGGGTCTGAGGTAACCCCTTCATCACTCTGCTGCACAAACACCTCAATCTGAGGCTGACCTTCAGTTGTTTCTGCTGAAGGCAAGGCCAAGTTCTCAAAGCAGGTTTTCTTTCCCAGGTGACATGGTCAACTCCTCGGGAACCTCAGTCTTCCGTCATCTGATTAGGCCAATATAAATACCTTGAACTCTTGAATCCATGGGAGTTCCTTTTTGCTCCAGTTTTCTAATGGAATCTATTCATGCCCTTGAAAAGAATACTGTTTGAAGCAATTCATTGTCCTCAAGCATTTAAACAATCGAGCCTGTCGTATTGCATTTCTGATAAATAAGTACCTCATCGTCTTGATCATTATCTGCCTCTCCTGGACATTTTAAACATCTTTTTCATGCATCAAGTGTTCCAGTGCCCTGTCTCGACTTGCACTCTTTCAATTAGACTGTCAGAAATTAAACACGACTGCTGTGTTAGGATTTACAAGACAGCCATTACTTATGTGCAGTGAATATCCTTGTTCAGAAATTAAAATAGTAACCTTTAAATGGTGTAACAAGGCAATGTGATTAGCCAACTTTAAGACATTCGCTGCATTACACTTGTAGCACTCATAGTTGCCGGAGCCGCTATGCACAGCTGCAGGAATGAAGACTGAGATCGGCGCCGTCCTTAAGTGACTCCTGAAAAACCTTCTCAAAGCTTTTTTCTAAAAATGTATTCTCCTCTCCTGAAGGCAAGGATTCACCCTGGGGTTTCACTCCATACGGGCCAGCAGTTCTATAGAACCTAAAAATTACATAAAAATAGAAAACTAATTTTAGTGCCTTCTGTAATATTCGGCTCAAGTTTCAGCCTGAGTTGTTCCTATTTTTTTGGATCAACTAGTTTAGAATGGAATATCTTAGAAATTGCAATTCTCGGCATTTAGTTTGCTCCAGTTCTCGTGAGTTAGAACAGTTTCATTTTAGAACAGATTTTTTTTTCAAAAGGGGACATGTCCGGCCACTTACGCCTGTTTTGCAAGTTTAGGCAGCGAAAACTTACTCCAAACTAACTTAGAATGGAGTAAGTATAGATTTTTGTCTGCTCAGAAAAACCTTGCCTACACTTAGAAAATCAGGCGTAAGGAAGAGAGATGGCGGGGGTCGGTGGGGGAGGGAAAGGGAAGTTTACAAACATGAAACACATCACTTTTACAAATAAAGAGCCATCATCAATAATAAATGATAAATAAATCAATAAATCAACCAATAAATCAATCCAAAAAAATTAAAAAATTAAAAATAATTTTTTTTTAAAAATCAATAAATAAAAAATAAAGTTTCTAGTCACTGACTGCAGCACCGGGAGTCTTCCAACAGCGTGCTAGGACGGGCCCCCCCAGTGTGTCTCTCTCTGTCTCTGTCAGTGTCTCTCTGTCTGTCAGTGTGTGTCTCTCTCTTTCTCTATCTGTGTCAGTGTCTCTCTCTCTGTCAGTCAATGTCTATGTGTTTCTGACAGCGAGAGGAGGGGGAGAGAGAGAGGGGAGGTGGGGAGAGGGAGGGAGGGAAAGGAAGAGGGTGAGGAGAGAGGGGGGAGGGAGGGAGAGGAGAGAGGGGGGAGAGAGAGAGGAGAAGGGAGGGAAGGAGGGGAGAGGGAGAGAGGGAGGGGGTGGGGGAGGGAGGGAGAGAGGGAGGGGGAGGGAGGGAGGGGAGAGGGAAGGAGGGAGGGAGGGAAGGGGAGGGAAGGAGAAAGGGAGGGGAGGGAGGGAGGGAGGAGAGGGAGGGAGGGGGAGAGGGAAGGAGGGAGGGAGGGAGAGGGAGAGAGAGAGGGAGGGGCAGAGAGGGAGGGAGGGGAGGAGAGGGAGGGAGAGAGGGAGGAGAGGGGGGAGGCTGAATGGGCCTGGCCGACGAGAAGAAGCCGGGCCGAAGACTTCGGGCGGGGGCCCCCCCCCAGCAAGATGCCGGGCGGGCGGGCCCCGCCGAAGACATGAAGAGGGAGTGGACCGGACCTGAAGGGGAGGGGAAGCGGCAGAAAGCGGAGCAGGAGCTGGGGGTTGGGGGGCGGGGGCGGGAGAGAGCCAAAGAGAGCGGGAGCTGAACAGGGGTGGGGGGAGCCGGAGCCAGAGCCAGAGCAGGAGCTGGAGGAGGGAGCTGCAGTCTGATCTTCGCCGCCCCAGTGAGCCCATTTGGCCAGGGCTAGGGGCGGCATGTTTCGAGCCCCTCCCACACAGTTTCGGGCGCCTGGAGCTACTGCACAAGCGCGCACGTGCAGAGGTCCCAGCACTGATTTCAGCGCAGGGACCTGGCTCCGCCCCCCACAGCTTGTGCTGTGCTGCGCCGAGTGCCTGGATCGACCTGAGGGAGTGGAGAATACCGAGGTAAGTTTTCGGTGCGGTTTTGAGCGCGGAAATCAGACGTGGCTCATGGGGCTGCGCCGTTCTAGGCGCGGCCCGAAACTTGACCCCATTGTGTGCAGTTCCTATAATAAAACATAGCTTCTGCACACTTGTGTCTAATTTAAAACAGCACATCTGCTTGGTTGCTAATTGTTGATACAATCCCAGCACCAAGACTAATATCCTGCCTTCTGAGGTTACACATGCAACAGCGTTAAGCTTGTGAAATCTTGGCATTTAGACTGAACTTCCTCTGGCCAGAGTTTAATTTCTTTAATTCTTTTCTTTAACTTTCCTTAATCTTTCCTTTGCATCTGAGCATGCCCTCTGCAAAATTGATTTCAGGCATATCACCTCACTTCCTCGTCTCCAAATCCTGAAATGCCACCCCAGTCCCTGATACTAAGCCTTGGTACTTGTTAAATGATGATGCAAGCCAGATGAATGTGGTTAAGCACTATCGCCTGGCTGCTAACTTGTAGGATATGCTGATTTGACCTCTGATAATACAAGCTTGTCCTACACCGCAAAGCTTAATGGCAGAGGTTTTAAAACTTAATTCCTGTTGCAGACTATATTAGATTGGCTCAGCTATTGAAAGGTTAAACTTCCCCTTGTCTTGCTTGGCCTTTGCTGGTTATGTTCCCAGTTGCTGTATGTGCAATATCACCCAATGAAAGTCTGCAGAGTTAACAGAATCCATTGAGGATGTAGCTCCTGAAATATCAGTGCATGCAGTGAGTCTAGTGCACCCCACCTGGTGCTCATACTAGATGCACAAACTGCCTGAGCTGCCCCACATTGTCCACATCTACTATCACCTGTACAGTATGCTGAATGGGTCAGACATGGCATCTTCCTGCGAGGCAGCAGTTTTAGCTTTGCCTATTGAAAGCACTTCATTGTTGTTGGGCACTTGTTCTGGATGTCCATTGGTCTACAATGGAGCAGACCCACAAAGCGGCATCGAGGCTCAGCATCACTCAGCATATTTAAGCCAGACAAGGGAGCCCCTTTTAGATGGGAGCCCAAGGTCTTTAAAGCAGCAGTCTGTGTTTTCATGAGAGCTATTCCCAACGTGCTTTGGATCTATGCCATTGGGAGCTCCACTGCAGTTACCCTACACTCCATTGTAAACTGCAGTGGAGATAATCATCCATCCATGACTGCATAGATCCAACTAGTGGAGTCATCCATACTTCTCACCCTATATTCCAGTTTTTGCATTGACACAAGTAACCCATGCAGATAGTCCTGGCCGGCCAGCAATATCCTTTCAGAAGCAGGCCATGTGAGGCTAAGATCACTAGACACTCCAGCAGAGGTAAGAAGGTGCCTTCTCTTCAGCTCCCATCACCACTTGCCCCTCCTCGCCCATGCACTACAACTCATCTGGTGCCGTTGCCTCCTCAAGCTTACTATCTGCATCTTTTGGTATGTATAGCTGTGCTCGTGTTTGGAAAAAGTGGTGAGAGTGAAGCAGAGTACGGTGATGTGCTGACTTCCTGTGGATAATGGCTGTGACATCATCGAGGCCTACAAAAGCAGAAAAAGAACATGTGTCAAAACTTTGCCTCAAAGAAGTGCATGCATTGTAACATACTGCATCTCATATTTTTAAGTTCCATATATCAGTGAGTAACACAAGTTCTAAACACAATATGGCATTAGCCCTGAGTTTGTGGGGAGTGGGAAAAATGCTCCAGCCTCACCCTTTCCTACTCACTCAATGCTTGCACACCTAGCGATGTACAGTGGGGCTCCTCAAATTATGACAAATGTTTGTAGTGCCTGGGACCTCCAGTTCTGCTTTGCTCCCTCCTTATGGGCTCAATTTTCCCCAAAGCATTTTTTTTGGCGTACTTCAAGAGTTACGCCCAATTTTTGGGAGGCCTAAGTACGCCAAAAAAAAAGATTCTAAGTTTCCCCGTTGGATTTCTTCATTTTGGCGTGGCCTAACCCGACCTTTAGTTTTGGGGTTGGAGCCTTGATCAGCGCCAAAAAGATCGGCCTGCCATGGTAGCCAGGGACACAATGCGAGCTGAAGCATACAGACAGTTCGCAACACATTACAAGAATTGGAAAACACATAGCAGCAACTTACCTCCAACCCCACCCGAAGGGCTTGCCGGTCCAGTCCCCATTCTCCCGGTCTGGTCCCATTCTAGGTCCCCGGGACACAATGCGAGCTGAGTCTCTCGGGACCGGACCAGGAGAATGGGGACGGAGAATGGGACCGGACAGCCTTCGGGCGGGGTTGGAGGTAAGTTGCTGCTATGTGTTTTTCAATTCTTTTAATGTGTCCGGGTAGCTGCTGCACCGCTTTCCTTAACTCTAGGGAAGGTTTTTCTGCAGAGGCCACATACGCTGGCCTAAGCACAACTGGAGTAACTCTCAGTTAGCCAAACTTCCCTCATTGGCGTAGGTGGCTGGTTGCGCCCGCTTCGGCTCAAAAAAAAACTGACCTAAAAAAATCGTAACTAACTGAGTTACACTGGTGCAAATTGATTGGGGAAACTTTGATTTTTAAACTTAGGCCAAAAAGAGCAGCCTGCTCCAAAAAAAACGACGCAAATCACTGGGGAAAATTGAGCCCATTGTGTGTAATCTTGTCTTGCAAGCAGATAAATGTTGAGACGTTTCCAGTTTAAACAGCGCAGACATACAGCTGCTCATCATCCAGGCCACATTGTCCGACACGTAACGAACATGCATGTAGCTAAATCTACTTACAGGGGTTTCTTGTATCAAACCTCTTGTAGATTTTTGGATGCTCACAGTATGATTCATACAGTTGCTGTTTGTATTAATATCCTGCTGCTGGATGGCTATGTACCTTAAGCATTCAATGCCTATTTCTTTTCAGATGAACAATGCAGGATAAACTTGTGATTTACACGTTTGGAGCATACACTTTGTGTCATGCATTCTTGGGGCAGACACTTGACATTGCAAACAATACTTCAGCCTTGCACTTGCTTTCTTGAGGTTAGCCATCTTCTTCCTCACATATCTTCAGGTCTTCCATTCATTCCGAAGCCTGTTGGATTAGACGTTGCTAGGGAAGGTACCCTTCAGTTCCATGCAGAACAGCGATCTGTCCCTTACTTGCGAGCCCTGGGCATTTGTATTTTTCGGAGGTATGTCTGAGTATATCCCTGGCCAATATTGGAAATCGAAGAGCAAGTACAAGTGCTCCCAGAATCTTTTAACAATTAATATGTTTCTATCAAATTCCTTTTGTCTGTTATTTTAACATGAATATTAACCATTTAATATAACAATAAGCTTTCCTAGTCATAGACATATCGTTGCAGAGTCAACTGGGGTACGTCTAAAGTTATTTTAATTAATATATTTCACACTGGGGCCCACCTGATTCGCTGGGTCACCCAGAGTGATGAAATATCAGGAGGATTAAGTTCTCCTCAGCCCTGCACTGATGGTGCTTCTCAATGTTAAGGACATTTTTATTGATTAGTGAGTAACCTACAGTGAAAAAAATAGATTATAATGAAGTGCAACTGTATTAATCTCCTTCCTTACTTTGCATCATAAATTTAATTGTGAAGTGAACAGTTCCTCAAAGTTCTCTAATTCAGGGCAGTTGTTCCTTCAGTGCTTGAAGGGGAAAATGGGAAGGCGTCTCTTCTCACGAGTGAGCCCTTTGATATAAAGGGTTGACACTCGTCCCAACCTGCGTAGCAGACCTCGAAGTATTAGATGGAGACGGATGGCAAGGTATAACGATCTTTAATTACGGACGTCCGGGAACACTTCTCATCACAGCCGCCTGTGAGTGGAGATATTCCCTGAATAGCAAAATTGTACATCATTTATACATTTCATAGATCCCTTCGGCCTCCCGGTACGAACTCCCTCGATCTCTAATTGGGTTACCTTATTAGTAATATTTTGGATTGACAGACCAAGATCTCAAGGCAACTTTTAGAGATGACCTCATTGGGTTAGAATTTGCTGATCGTACGTAGCGCCTAAAAGTCTGTTTAGAGTCTTTTCACAGAGTCTTATCTTGTCGGACTGAACGTACCTTAATGTTATCTGATGTTTTGATACATCAGTGTTGAATCAGAGGCCTCTGGGTCCTTGGTGCTGGAATATGTTAGAATGTGAGGTCAGCCACAGACCACCTGCTCCTTTTGCTGAGCCAATGTAGAAGCCGGCACTTTAAACCTTATTTCGCTTATACCCCTAATGCTAATTTTCTCTTACAATTCCCTCCTTTGGCCCTTGGCTATACACCAAGTAGGCCATATTCCCCGGAAACTACTTCCCTGTGGGCAAGTTCCAGATATGTCCGTTCGCCTGGGTGGCCATCTCCCAAACTTCAGGACCTCCTGTGACTTCTCCCGCAGGGCTATATAAGGTAAGTCCTTCCTGCAGGACTGTTTAAATTTTCGTCCCTTATTGTCTTAATCATAGTGCGTGCCCTTGCGTGTCGTTTGGCCTGTTTAATTTGGTTAACCAGGCCCTGTATTACTACAAGTACATGTGATCTAATCCTTATCCATGGGTGGATCTGAATATTAAGTCCAATGTTCCACAGTTTTGAGTACCAAGGCTGGTCGGCTAGCATCGCGTTAGTGTCTCTTTGTAGGTTGTCTATTTCTTCCATCAGCCGGATGTACTGCCGTCTTTGGTTTTGGATTCCTTGCACCAATTGTAATTGTTCCTCACTTAATTCGGGTATCTGTTTGCCTTGCGGTTCCTATACCGCCTCCTTGTCCCCTTCTCGGAGGATATCCTTGACCGTTCTGTGGAAAATTTCTGTTGTCTCTGGATGTTTGTGGTATCCAATTATGTCTATTTTTCCCATGGGTCTGAAACAGAAGTTAGGGTTGGTGATGACACAGGGGGCGACTCCTCCCCTGGTCTTAATCATCGGGTTGGCTGCTCCTGTGCTCACACACCAATCTCCATTCCCTTGTGGAGCAGCGATTGTTTCGGAATCGCGCTCGAGAGGAGTGATAATCAGCATGCATCCGTTTGTTTGGTGGAATCCGCAATCATCATCCATCATTCTTAGCGTACCGCGACATAAAACCACTTGGTTATTTTTATAGCAGTCGGTTATGTCAATGCCTTTGGTACTATTGTTAATTTTAATCACCTGTCTGGAGGGTTGATGGTAACGCAACCGTGTTCGGTTTCTTACTTCACCGTTATTGTCAGTTTGGTATAAGGGATCTCCCTTTGTTATGTTATACTGTGCTATTGATAACACTAATCCGATCATATTCACATGTCCAGTAATACATCTAAATTTTAGCACCCATGCGTGACTATTTTTCCGTACCTCGCACATGTCTTTCATGTTTTTGTCTAGAATCCAATTATTAAATATGCCATTCGGAATCCAATCTGGTATGCACCCATTCTGGAGTTGCTCTAGGTTATGTTGTACCTCACTCCGTATCCAGGCCCCATACCTGGAGCAAACTATCTCAGCTTGTAATCGTTTACTTAGGTCGTTCCCCATTGCGTGGATCAAATTTATGGTCTTGGCATGTTCCTGTAATGTGTGGGCCACATGTAACAGTTCCCCTTCCGCGCCATCTCCCAACTGCGCTTGTAGAGCTTGGCTATCTATTTCCCTCCCCAATAAACCCCTTAAGATTTGTGTTAAGGTGTTAACCCGGTCGTCTATTGCATACAGGTCTATGGAATTCATCGTATCAACCCCCACCGCATAACCCGTGCCTAGTATTTCCAGTATTCCCCTTTTTGTTCGACTTTGTTCTGTTCCCTTTCTGACATTAAATCTCAGGGTAATGGATTCCGGGCCTTCGAGGATCCGTTGTCAGTTTCTGGTATAGACTTATAGTTTCATTCCCACAGAAGCTAGGAAGGATGATATCGTTAGGTTTAGGACTACCGTAAGTAGTCGTTGATGCACCCCAAAATATATCCTTTCCTTAGATTCCTTTATTACTAGCCCCCCTTTGGCTCCAGTCTTTATGGACGGGCATATGGGGGGGGCTTGAGTGGTTGTGCTGGGAAGAGTTGTTGTCCCCAGGGTGGTTGTCGGGGCAGCGGTAGGGGGTCTATCTCGGACAAGGATGTCCCAACACCACTGGTCCATACCCACGCACGGGGAGGCCGGACATATCTTCCACCTGGTATCCCCTTGTCGTGGCCTTCCCGAGAATTGAGTGAAGCCGGGCGTGCACCATATCTGTATCCCCTCCCTACGAGTGCAACTTCCTCGTTCTTCTTCTAACACGAAGCATACTGCGATCCCATTTACTGCTAATGTTATGCCCTTGTTATTGTTCCACCCCCACTGTCGGTTGGAATCTCTGTTAAGTTGTGTTATGCCCGTTAGTCCAATGCTACAATTTAAATCTACCGTTGTGCTGACTACCACCATTAGGGATTTTGAATCGGGATCACAGCTAACGTTTTCCGACATCTTATAATATAGGCCTTGTGGTCCGTTACTTTCTTCATCAGTGGATGTTCCGGCTCCAAGGAGGGTTAGGATCCTGTAAAACACAACGTTTTCCAGTGGCCACCAGTTGGTTAGGAGCCAAATCGTTTCAACTGGGTCCAGTGTTTCCATTTGCCAACACCTCCTATGTCTATGCAAGCGCATGTGTCACTAACCATAATCACCTGGTGGGGTCCGGTCCATTTTGGTGAGAATCCGGGTCTTTCAGGATTTATCTTTACCATGACCCGGCTCCCTATTTGAGGTACCTGAACCCTTTGTTCCTTCGTGTCCCTTTCTAGATCCCTAATAATTTGTTGGTCTCTGGCTTGTGCTCGTAATTTATGTGATTGTTTACAGAGTTCCACCATGAACCGCCATATCTTATCCTTGTAGGGCCCTACATCATCACTTCCAGTAACCAGCACTTCTGGCAGCCTCGTGGCTCTTCCTGTCATTAGTTCAAAGGGGGTCAGTCCGGTAGTCCGGTTAGGGATAGCTCTTAATTTCGTAAGGATTCGTGGTAGTAACTCAATCCACCCCTGTCCGGTCGTCTCGATTGCCTTAGCCAGTGCTGTTTTTAAGGTCTTATTCATTCGCTCTACAAATCCGGAAGACTCAGGGTGATATGGGATGTGGAATTTTTGTTTAATCCCTAGCAGGGCGCAAGCTTGCTTCATGATTTTTCCCGTAAAGTGTGTACCCTGATCTGAGTCCAACTGTAGTGGCATTCCCCACCTGGGTATTATTTCCCCGGCCAGGATTTTAGCTACTGTATCTGCGGTGCAGTTTCTAGTGGCGAAGGCTTCTACCCATTTTGTAAATTGGTCTATTATTACCAGACAATACATTTTTCCTCTTTGGCTAGGCAGTGGCCCAGTAAAGTCTATTTGAAAGGCTTCCCAGGGTCTCTTTGGGCGAGTTTGGTGACCCAGCTGGACCGTTATCTTTTTCCCCGGGTTGTGATTAGCGCATGTTATACATTTCCTACAATGGTTTTCTATATCTCTACCCATTCCTTTCCACCACCAACATCATGACATGGAGTTCATCATGCCGGTCCTACCGGTATGGGTGTATCCGTGGTAGAGACTCAATAGGTTCTGTTGGATACATTCCGGGGCCACTACATTGTCATTTTTCCTCCAAACTCCATCCGACCCCTTTTGGTTCCGTTCTGTTCCCACCCTTCTGTTTCTTGCGGGGTGGATTCTCCCTGTATCTTGAGTATGTTTACTTCCTCCGCCTGGGTAATACATGAGCCAATCGGGCCGTTACTAGTCATATCTAATTCAGCTGCCTGTCCGTGATCTTTAGATGCAATTTAATTTTTATCACTGCACATTCCTGAGGGAGGAGGGATGCTTCTACCAATTCCTTAACTATCTCTTCGTGCCTAATGGGCCCCCTCCCGATGTCACGTATCCCCGCCTCTTCCAAGCAGTCATATAATCATGTACCACCCCGAAGGCGTAACGGCTATCCGTGTATATGTTGACCCTTTTCCCTGCTGCTAGTTTTAATGCTTCGGTGAGGGCTACCAATTCTGCTACCTGAGCCGATAGGTTCCCCTTTTCTGACTTGTCCATTGTTGTCCACCACTGCTAATACTGTTCATGGGGTTCCGTCTACATATCGACGGGATCCATCCACATAGAGGTCCATATCTGCCTTCTCAAGCGGGGTTTCGCTAATGTGACTCCCTTCCCCTTCATTTCCCATGAGACCACACTGATGTTCTTTACCTTCGGTGACTATCCATCCTGCAGGATTATTCCTGTTGTCCTTTATTATAGTCACGGCGCCGTTTGCGGGTAAGAGCATCATTTCCCAATTGGCGTGCCATGCGTCGGATACGGTTATTAACCTTCCTGTGTTAAATAATTCCACGAGGGGATGTGGCATATATAAGATGACCTGTCCGGTCATCACTATAGGCTCGCTAGCCCTCACGGCCCACGCCGCACAATCGAGAGCTGCGACACATTGGGACAGCCCTGCGGCCACTGGTCCTTGTTTTGTGGAATAGTATGCCACGGGCCTTTGCCTATCCCCGTGTTCCTGGGTTACCACCGCATTGTAATGGGTCTCACGATGGTACATATACAGGTGGAAGGGTCTATTCTGATCCGGCAATCCCAAGGCAGGTGCACTCAATGGCTTGCTTCAGTTGTATAAACGCCGCCTCCTGGGGGCTACCCCAGTCGATGGGCTCCTGGGAGGGCCTTCCTCCTTTTACTTGGTCCTGTATCGGTTGGGCCATCTCCGCATACTCCGGAATAAAGTTCCGGCAATAGTTAAATTGTCCCCAATACCCGTCGGAGCTCTTTTACCGTTCCTGGTCTAGGCATTGTTCTAATAGCCTCCTTCCGATCTGCGGGCATCCGTCTATTCCCTTGGGCTACTACGTATCCCAAGTATGTAACCTCCTCCTTTCCCACCTGGGCTTTTCTAGGATTTGCCTTCAACCCTGAGCACTGTAAGGCCCCTAATACTGTAGTTAGGGCCAACATGTGTTATTGCTCAGTACCTGAAGCGATAAGAATATCGTCCACAATATAGTGCTTCCTTCTCCTACATCCAGGGGTTCCATGATTCCTGACAATGTCCGGTGGAATATGCCCGGGCTATTGTGAAACCCTTGCGGCACCCTGGTCCAGGTATACTGTTTCCCCTTTACAGTGAAGGCAAACTTCCTCTGTGACTCCTCGGCCAAAGGTATAGCCCAGAATCTGTTCGCTTTGCCGAGTACAGTAAAGATTTTATGTTCTGGGTTCAGGCCATTGAAATTGGTGGATGGGCTCACCACAATCAGATGTTCCCTTGGGGTGACCTTGTTCAGGGCTGTATAGTCGACAGTGAACCTGTAGGTTCCGTCGGGTTTCTTTACCGGCCACACCGGTGAATTAGTGATGGCAGTTACTAGCTTTACCACTTCTAATTCTTGCACTATTTGGTGGACGGCTGCTTCAACCTCGGGTTTTAAAGGATATTGTCGGTGGGCCTTATGTCCCGGCCCGGGAATTTTGACCGGGTCAACTCGGGCCAGCCCGCAATCCTGTTTGCGCTGTGCCCACAGAGCCGGGTATAGTCGGCATACGCTGCCCCACGCGCCCTTCGTTTCCCACTCGGGCTGTATTGGGACAATCCTTGCTACTCGCTGCTGCTGATGTCCCAGACAATCGAACTTCTGTTGGGTCTGATATTTCTCTCCCCATATTATCCGATTTCACTGGGGGTCTGCTCCTACTTCCCTCAGGGTGTCTGTCCCTAGTAGGTGCCTTCCGGGTTAGGGCAGCACCAAAATTAGGTGGGTATCATTATTCCCTGTATCTCTAATAGTACCACTTCGCTTAATGTCGCTTTTTTGCATCCTCCTCCTATCCCTTGAATATTAACTGTGGTTCTTGTAAGAGGGAGGTCTAGATTAGTTATGGATACCGATGCTCCCGTGTTCACTAGCATGTTGCACTGCCGGCCCCTAACACTGCACTAATAAACATACGGGGATCTAGCGTCGACCATCCCAACCTTCCCTCGGGGGCCAGTAACCCCTAGTGGGTACTGGCCAATTTAAGTAAGTTGACCGCATTAGAGGGTGGCTCTGGAGGGGGTGGGACTGGCAGTGTTGTTTGTCGGAGAATTTCCATCAGTTCCTCATGTGATGGGCGTCCCTGTCTGTTTTCTGGTTTGCTGGGGGCCCTTTCCTGCCGCCCCGCCTCCCGCTGCCAGCATCTTTTTGCTACGTGTCTCAGTTTGTTGCAATTACGGCACCTGGGTCTATCCGTCCCTTTCTCAGCCTCCCTTTGCGGGCAATCTCTGCTAAAATGCCCGTCCTGATGACATGTGTAACAAGTCAAGGGGGCTGCACAGTGGTCCCCCCATCTTCCTTTTCTCCCATCACTAATGCTGCCGCCACTATCTTGGCTACCTTTTCCTTTTGCTAACCGGTTTTGGCCTTTACCAGACCGTGTACCTCTCCTAGGGTTAGATTATGTGCATCGAACATTTCCTCAACCTTTTGCCAGAATTCTGTATTTCTGCTATTTGGTTTGAGGGTGGGTAAATCTTTTAGCAGTGTCTGTCTCTCATGTGGGGTGAGGGGAACTTCTTGTATGGTGACGTGACCGGGTTGCTGCCCGTGTGCAGGGAGGGTGGTAGTACATACGGGAGCTGCCTGTACATACCTGTCATATGCCGGGGGCCCTTCCTGCGTCCCGTTATTATCTTGGGGCTCCCCTGCCTGTACCTCTTTCAGGGAGGGGTATATTTGGGGTACTGGGGGGATTATTTTTTGGGTCGGGTGTTGCTGATGCACACTGTAGGGTTTATCCATTTTCTTTTACAGCCTTTTCTAATTCCGTTATTTTAGTTTTTAATTCCTGAATCGATTCAGTGTGGGTATCTATTTCTTTTACCTGTTCCCGGTAACAGGTAAGGATAATTACTTGGGCCATTTCAACCGTGTGGTTGGTCTGACTATCCCACCATTTTGGTCCCCAGTTACATTCTTCCTCCATTTTTTTGCTGGCCTGGGTTTCTGTTCCCTCATTGGTTTTATTCGCCTTTTACTAGCCGGGATACCCATTTACTTTGGGGAAGGTGTAGGGGTCTTGGGCATTCCCTTTAATTCGTGTTTGGGATGCAGGACGTCGTCTATATGTCTCCCCTTCGCGCCGTACACTCGTACTGCCACGCTTCTGGGTCAATATATCTCATCTCTGCGGGGACGTTATCTATATGTCTTCCTTTTGCGCCGTACACCCGTACTGCCACCCTTCCAGGTCAATATGTCTCGTCACTGCGCCGTGCGCTCATACCACTTGGGTCAATAGGTCCCGTCCATATGTCTTCCCTTGCGTTGTACCCTCGCACTGCCGTGCTTCCTACACGCGCGCGTCTCAGAGTATGCCTTTTAACCCCCTCCCATCCCTAGATCGTCTCTGTCCTCTGTCTTCATCACTCCGGGACCTGCTACAGATGGCTCTTTGTACAGATGTCCTTCCCTTCCGGTTTACAATGCCACAGCTCTAACTTGAAGGTGGTAAATTACACATAGTCACCCCAACAGCTGTATCATCGATCCGTTCGGGAAGTTCTTGTATCCTGCTCGCAGCGCCAAATTGAAGGGGAAAATGGGAAGGCTTCTCTTCCCACGAGCGGGCCCTTTGATATAAAGGGTCGACACTCGTCCCAACCAACGTAGCGGCCCTCGAAGTATTAGACGGAGACAGATGACGATCTTTCATTACGGACGTCCGGAACACTTCCCATCACAGCCGCCTGTGAGTGGAGATGTTCCCTGAATAGCAAAATTGTACATCATTTATACATTTCATAGATCCCTTCGCCCCCCAGTATGACCTCCCTCGATCTCTAATTGGGTTACCTTATTAGTAATATTTTGGATTGACAGACCAAGATCTCAAGGCAACTTTTAGACCTTAACTGGGATGACATCATTGGGTTAGAATTTGCTGATCGTATGTAGCGCCTAAAAGTCTGTTCAGAGTCTTTTCACAGAGTCTTATCTTGTCGGACTGGACGTACCTTAATGTTATCTGGTGTTTTGGTACATCAATGTTGAATCAGAGGCCTCTGGGTCCTTGGTGCTGGAATATGTTAGAATGTGAGGTCAGCCACAGACCTTCTGCTCCTTTTGCTGAGCCAATGTAGAAGACGGCACTTAAACCTTATTTCCAAATTAATGCAAATTTTCTCTTACAGTGCTCAAAAATGGAGATGTGGACCATTTTGCTAATTACTTTTCGTAATGTATTTGCTTCATGGGTTCTTTGTTTAAGAATTCATTGCAACACATTGCCATTAAGAACTAGTGGGTTTATTGGCAAAGGTTTAACAATCACACTACACATGACCAGTTCATCCAGCAGACTCACAATCACGTGCCTCATCGTGGATCCCCTGAACCCAACTGGCTGGGGTTTTATTAAGTCTTGGGAACATCATGTGAATGGCTAAGCCACTCACAACTCAACAGCTCTGCAACTCTTTTGTTGCACAACAAAATAAACATTAACTCAAGTGCCCCCGCTTATTAAAGCAGGGGCGGGGGGGGGAACACTCCAAACACTTTTCAGGTGCACTTTTTTCTTTTTTGTGTTTTTTTTAGTGTTTTTTTGTGAGTTTTTTTGGGCACCAAGAGGCAAATTATACAAGTGCCCCCTGCCTAGGGAGACACTAAAACCAGCAATAAAACAAATTAAACTTTAAAACAGATCAACAGCTCTACAAATCTGTGAGCATACACACAGGTGCATACATTACACTTTTGAAGAAGAAAAATGTGTCACCCTACAAGGTCAAAAGGTCCTAGCATAGAATGGATCTTGTAAAAACAAAGAAATGACTGACTTCAAAGGAGAGACATAAGAGCATAAGAAATAGAAGCAGGAGTAGGCCATACGGACCCGTGAGTCTGCTCCGCCACTCAATAAGATCATGCCTGATCTGATCTTGGCCTCAACTTCCTGCCTGTTCCCATAACCCTTGGCTCCCCTACACATGCATGAAAGTGTTTGAAAACATCATGCTGTCTCTCTATACAGCATAAGATCGATGGAGGGTTTTACTGGGTCCCAACAAACTCCATTTTATGGGGATTGAATGAAATAACTCCTACTGGCATGTGCAGATGGAGAAAGGCACGCTAATAAATACGTTGTGGTAGTCCAGCTGCTGAGGTATTTTGGAAAGAGGTTATTCCTATCTGGAGCACATATCCCTGTGAGTCCTGCCCCTGTGTATTGTGCTGTGATGATGGTCTGAGGCTGCAGTTACAAAATGCAGGTTATGCAGCTGTGACTTTGCAAGGCTTGAAAAGGAATACTTAAGCAGTTGAAGATTCGTATGAAGCAGGAACCTGAAGGCGTGGGTTGAGACATTGCTACAGATCTCTTATTTCAAAGAGGTTATCTTCAGAATCAGTATAATAAGGAAACCATTTCTGCAAGCCCTTATTGCAGTCGAGGTGACCCGATGAGCATCAGTGAGAAGGGGGTGGGAGAAGAAAAGGAGGCATCAAAAGTAACATCCGACTGATCCCACTCTGCCCTCATCCATGACTTTGTGATCCATGAAAAGGGAGTAACGGCCTCTTTAAAAAGTGCTGAGAACTGATGTTGGAAGATTTTTCTTTTGATGGCCTACTTTTCTCCCAACCCTGTCTCATTGATGCTGTGAATGTAAGGCACCTATAAAACCTACTTTCTGAGCTCAAAAATAGAGAGTACGGTGTACATTTTGAACTTTGTTGCCTGGACAATAGACTGACAAAAGTGCAGTGCCCACCTGTTGTGAATCCCTTGATTTTTGTTCCATCAGAGCTAATGAGATGAAAATTGGACGGGATCTTTAATGAGTAGGTGATCCGCTCCACCAGATTATTGCCCAGGTGTCAAGTTAAAAATTACTCCTTGTATATCAGGCTTACACTTGATTAGCTCAAATCATATTCTTAAGAACATCAGAATTAGGAGCAAGAGTAGGCCATTTGGCCCCTCGAGCTTGCTCCGCTATTCAATGAGATCATGGCTGATCTTCTACCTCAACTCCACTTTCCTGCAGTATCCCCATATCCCTTGATTCCTTTAATATTCAAAAATCTATTGATCTCTGTCTTGAATATAATCAATGAGCATCCATAGCCCTCTGGGGTAAAGAATTCCAAAGATTCACCATCCTCTGAGTGAAGAAATATCTCCTCATCTCAGTCCTAAATGGCCGACCTTTTATTCTGAGACAGTGACCCTGGTTCTAGACTCCCCAGCCAGGGGAAACATCTGCCTTGTCAAGCCTTGTGTTATGTTTAGAATAACTCTACAAGACTGTATATCTTAAGCTCAAACTGTTGTGACCTTGGTCCCTTTATTGTAACTCCAGAGTGAGGAGGCAGCATGGTAGTCTGCCTTTTATACCTGCTTGCCCAGGGTGTGCAGGTGACCCTTGAGTCTCCCACAGGTGCGCCCTCTGGTGGCAAGTCTTACACATTAGTAATGTTTACATACATAACATCATTCCCCCCTAAAGTCTTATGTACAAGTTATTTACAAGTTTGAGGTGATTCAGGGCTCTGCGTTCCCGGGTTGATCACCTGAGTTGAAGTCCTGGCATGGGTGAGTCGGTCGGATCATTGCTGCACTGCTGTGTGGCTGGTCTGATCGGACTGTCGGGCATGGTAGGTTCATCCTTGTGATTGACCGCGAGGTTCATTGCTGGTTGGGTGTGTGTGGGTGGATCACTGATGGTAATGTCCTCTTCAAACTGTTCTTGGTTGTCAGTGAACCATAGCTTGGTCTGACCCAAGTGCTTTCTGCACGTTTGTCCGTTCAAAAGTTTGACGACAAACACTCTATTCCCCTCCTTGGCTAACACAGTGCCAGCAACCCATTTGGGACCATGACCATAATTAAGAACAAACACAGGGTCATTAACTTCAATGTCGCATGATACAGCCGCGCGATCGTGGTACATGTTATGCCGGTGACGCCGGGTTTCTACATGATCAGTGAGATCCGGGTGGATTAAGGAGAGCCTGGTTTTGAGTGCTCGCTTCATTAGCAATTCTGCAGAGGGAACCCCGGTAAGCGAGTGGGGTCGGGTGCAGTAGCTGAGCAGAATCCGAGACAGCCGGGTCTGCAGGGAACTGTCTGTCACGCATTTCAAGCTCTGCTTGATGGTTTGGACTGCCCATTCCGCTTGACCATTGGATGCGAACTTAAACGGTGCAGACCTGACATCCTTGATGCCATTGCGGGTCATGAACTCGTTGAATTCCGAGCTGGTGAAGCATGGTCCATTGTCACTAACAAGGACGTCGGGCAAACCATGGGTGGCGAACATGGCCCAGAGGCTTTCAACGGTGGCAGTGGACGTACATGATGACATTATTGTACATTCAATCCATTTAGAGTAAGCGTCCAAAGCTACTAGGAACATCTTTCCTAGAAAGGGGCCAGCGAAATCTACGTTGACCCTTGACCACAGTTTGGAGGGCCATGACCACAGACTCATTCGGGCCTCCCTGTGAGCAAGTGTTGCATTGGTGTACGCATGACTCCAATTCCGAGTCAATGCCGGGCCACGAAACGTGCGACCTGGCGATAGCCTTCATCATGACTATGCCTGGGTGAGTACTGTGAAGGTCGCTTATAATATATATACCACTTTGGATACTGTTGGGGGAAATGGCTTATCAGGGGAAGGCAGCAACAGCCAAGTTCATGGCACCATGGGTGGCTCTGCTGCACAGGAGGGCAGGAAAAAGAGTGGGAGAGCAATAGTGGTGGGGACTCTATTGTAAGGGGAATAGATAGGCGTTTCTGCGGCTGCAAACGAGACTCCAGGATGGTATGTTGCCTCCCTGGTGCAAGGGACAAGGATGTCTCGGAGCGGCTGCAGGGCATTCTGGAGGGGGAAGGTGAACAGCCAGTTCTCGTGGTGCATATAAGTACCAACGATATAGATAAAAAGCGGGATGAGGTCCTACAAGCTGAATTTAGGGAGCTAGGAGTTAAATTAAAAAGTAAGACCTCAAAGGTAGTAATCTCAGGATTGTTACCATTGCCACATGCTAGTCAGAGTAGAAATAGCAGGATAGCTAAGATGAATACGTGGCTTGAGGAATGGTGCAAGAAGGAGGGATTCAAATTCCTGGGACGTTGGAACTGATTCTGGGGGAGGTGGGACAAGTACAAACCGGAAGATCTGCACCTGGACAGGACTGGAACTGATGTCGTAGAGGGAGTGTTTGCTAGTGCTGTTGGGGAGGATTTAAATTAATAGGACAGGGGGATGGGAACCTATGCAGGGAGACAGAGGGAAGTAAAATGAGGTCAGAAGCAAAAGGTAGAAAGGAGAAAAGTAAAAGTGTAGGGCAGAAAAATCAAAGACAAAGATCAAAAAGGGCCACATTACAGCATAATTCTAAAAGGACAAAGAGTGTTAACGAAACAAGCCTGAAGGCTCTGTGTCTCAATGCAAGGGACATTCGTAATAAGGTGGATGAATTAACCGCACATATAGCAGTAAACGGATATGATGTAATTGGGACCAAGGCTGGGAACTCAACATCCAAGGATATTCAATATTCATGAAAGATAGGCAGAAAGGAAAAGGAGGTGGGGTAGCATTGCTGGTTAAAGAGGAGATTAACGCAATATTAAAGAAGGACATTAGCATGGATGAGGCGGAATCTGTATGGGTAGAGCTGCGGAACACCAAAGGGCAGAAAACGCTAGTGGGAGTTGTGTACAGACCACCAAACAGTCATAGTGAGGTTGGGGATGGCATCAAACAGGAAATTAGTGATGCATGCAATAAAGGTACAGCAGTTATTATGGGTGACTTTAATCTACATATAGATTGGGCTAACCAAACTGGTAGCAATACGGTGGATGCGGATTTCCTGGCGTGTATAGGGGATAATTTTCTCGACCAATATGTCGAGAAACCAACTAGAGAGCTGGCCATCCTAGACTGGGTGTTGTGTAATGAGAGAGGATTAATTAGCAATCTTGTTGTGCGAGGCCCCTTGGGGAAGAGTGACCATAATATGGTAGAATTCTTTATTAAAATGGAGAGTGACACAGTTAATACAGAGACGAGAGTCCTGAACTTAAAGAAAGGTAACTTCGACGGTATGAGGCGTGAATTGGCTAGGATAGACTGGTGAATAATACTTAAAGGGTTGACGGTGGATTGGCAATGGCAGACATTTAAAGATCACATGGATGAACTTCAACAATTGTACATCCCTGTCTGACGTAAAAATAAAACGGGGAAAGTGGCTCAACCGTGGCTTACAAGGGAAATTAGGGATAGTGTTAAATCCAAGGAAGAAGCATATAAATTGGCCAAAAATAGCAGCAAATCTGAGGACTGGGAGAAATGTAGAATTCAGCGGAGGAGGACAAAGGGGTTAAATAGGAGGGGGAAAAGAGCATATGAGAGTAAGCTTGCAGGGCACATAAAAACTGACTGCAAAAGCTTCTACAGATACGTGAAGAGAAAAAGATTAGTGAAGCCAAATGTAGGTCCCTTGCAGTCAGATTCAGGGGAAGATATAATGGGGAACAAAGAAATGGCAGACCAATTGAACAAATACTTTGGTTCTGTCTTCACTAAGGAAGCCACAAATAACCTTCCGGAAATACTAGGGGAACGAGGGTCTAGCAAGAAGGAGGAACGAAAGGAAATCCTTATTAGTAAGCACATTGTGTTCGGGAAATTAATGGGATTGAAGGCCGATAAATCCTCAGGGCCTGATAGTCTGCATCCCAGAGTACTTAAGGAAGTGGCCCCAGAAATAGTGGATGCATTGGTGGTCATTTTCCAACATTCTATAGACTCTGGATCAGTTCCTATGGACTGGAGGGTAGCTAATGTAACCCCACTTTTTAAAAAAGGAGGGAGAGAGAACACAGGGAATTATAGACCGATTAGCCTGACATCTATGGTGGGGAAAATGTTGGAATGAATTATTAAAGATGTAATAGCAGTGCATTTGGAAAGCAGTGACAGGATCGGTCCAAGTCAGCATGGATTTATGAAAGGGAAATTATGCTGGACAAATCTTATAGAATTTTTTGAGGATGTAACTAGTAGAGTGGACAAGGAGGAGCCAGTGGATGTGGTGTATTTAGACTTTCAAAAGGCTTTTGACAAGGTCCCACATAAGAGATTAGTGTGCAGAATTAAAGCACATGGTATTGGGGGTAATGTACTGACATGGATAGAGAATTGGTTGGCAGACAGGAAGCAGAGAGTCGGAATAAACGGATCCTTTTCAGAATGGTAGGCAGTGACTAGTGGGGTACCGCAAGGTTCAGTGCTGGGACCCCTGCTATTTACAATATACATTAATGATTTAGACGAAGGATTGAATGTAATATCTCCAAGTTTGCAGATGACACTAAGCTGGGTGGCAATGTGAGCTGTGAGGAGGATGCTAAGAGGCTGCAGGGTGACTTGGACAGTTAGGTGAGTGGGCAAATGCTTGGCAGATGCAGTATAATGTGGATAAATGTGAGATTATCCACTTTAGTGGTAAAAACAGAAGGGCTGATTATTATCTAAATGGTAACAGATTGGTAAAGGGGAGGTGCAACGAGACCTGGGTGTCATGGTACATCAGTCATTGACGGTTGGCATACAGGTGCAGCAGGTGGTGAAGAAAGCATATGAAATGTTGGCCTTTATAGCGAGAGGATTCGAGTATAGGAGCAGGGAGGTCTTACTGCAGTTGTACAGGCCTTGGTAAGGCCACACCTTGAATATTGTGTGCAGTTTTGGTCTCCTAATCTGAGGAAGGACATTCTTGCTATTGAGGGAGTGCAGCGAAGGTTCACCAGACTGATTCCCGGGATGACAGGACTGACATATGAAGAAAGACTGGATCGACTAGGCTTTTATTCAATGGAATTTAGAAGAATGAGAGGGGATCTCATAGAAACATATAAAATTCTGATGAGATTGGACAGGTTAGATGCAAGAAGAATGTTCCCGATGTTGGGGAAGTCCAGAACCAGGGGTCACAGTCTAAGGATAAGGGGTAAGCCATTTAGGACCGAGTTGAGGAGAAACTTCTTCACGCAGAGAATTGTGAACCTGTGGAATTCTCTACCATAGAAAGTTGTTGAAGCCAGTTTGTTAGATATATTCAAAAGGGAGTTAGATGTGGCTAAAGGGATCAAGGGGTATGGAGAGAAAACAGGAATGGGGTACTGAAATGCATGATCAGCCATGATCATATTGAATGGTGGTGCAGGCTCGAAAGGCCGAATGGCCTACTCCTGCACCGATTTTCTATGTTTCTATAAATGTTTCTATAAAAACCAAGGAAGTGGCATACAAATTGGCCAGAAATAGCAGTGAACCCGGGGACTGGGAGAAATTTAGAACTCAGCAGAGGAGAACAAAGGGTTTGATTCGGGCAGGGAAAATAGAGTACGAGAGAAAGCTTGCAGGGAACATTAAGACGGACTGCAAAAGTTTCTATAGATACGTAAAGAGAAAAAGGTTAGTCAAGACAAATGTAGGTCCCCTGCAGCCAGAATCAGGGGAAGTCATAACGGGGAACTAAGAAATGGCAGACCAATTGAACAAGTACTTTGGTTCGGTATTCACTAAGGAGGATGCAAACAAACTTCTGGATATAAAAGGAGTCAGAGGGTCTAGTAAGAAGGAGGAACTGAGGGAAATCCTTATTAGTCGGGAAATTGTGTTGGGGAAATTGATGGGATTGAAGGCCGATAAATCCTCAGGGCCTAATGGACTGCATCCCAGAGTACTTAAGGAGGTGGCCTTGGAAATAGCGGATGCATTGACAGTCATTTTCCAACATTCCATAGACTCTGGATCAGTTCCTATGGAGTGGAGGGTAGCCAATGTAACCCCACTTTTAAAAAAAGGAGGGAGAGAGAAAACAGGGAATTATAGACCGGTCAGCCTGATATTGGTCGTGGGTAAAATGATGGAATGAATTATTAAGGATGTCATAGCAGTGCATTTGGAAAGAGGTGACATGATAGGTCCAAGTCAGCATGGATTTGTGAAAGGGAAATCATGCTTGACAAATCTACTGGAATTTTTTGAGGCTGTTTCCAGTAGAGTGGACAAGGGAGAACCAGTTGATGTGGTGTATTTGGACTTTCAGAAGGCTTTTGACAAGGTCCCACACAAGAGATTAATGTGCAAAGTTAAAGCACATGGGATTGGGGGTAGTGTGCTGACGTGGATTGAGAACTGGTTGTCAGACAGGAAGCAAAGAGTAGGAGTAAATGGGTACTTTTCAGAATGGCAGGCAGTGACTAGTGGGGTACCGCAAGGTTCTGTGCTGGGGCCCCAGCTGTTTACATTGTACATTAATGATTTAGACGAGGGGATTAAATGTAGTATCTCCAAATTTGCAGATGACACTAAGTTGGGTGGCAGCGTGAGCTGCGAGGAGAATGCTATGAGGCTGCAGAGTGACTTGGATATGTTAGGTGAGTGGGCAAATGCATGGCAGATGAAGTATAATGTGGATAAATGTGAAGTTATCCACTTTGGTGGTAAAAACAGAGAGACAGACTATTATCTGAATGGTGACAGATTAGGAAAAGGGAAGGTGCAACGAGACCTGGGTGTCATGGTACATCAGTCATTGAAGGTTGGCATGCAGGTACAGCAGGCGGTTAAGAAAGCAAATGGCATGTTGGCCTTCATAGCGAGGGGATTTGAGTACAGGGGCAGGAAGGTGTTATTACAGTTGTACAGGGCTTTGGTGAGGCCATACCTGGAGTATTTTGTGCAGTTTTGGTCTCCTAACTTGAGGAAGGACATTCTTGCTATTGAGGGAGTGCAACGAAGGTTCACCAGACTGATTTCCGGGATGGCGGGACTGACATATCAAGAAAGACTGGATCAATTGGGCTTGTATTCACTGGAGTTCAGAAGAATGAGAGGGGATCTCATAGAAACGTTTAAAATTCTGATGCAGGAAGAATGTTCCCAATGTTGGGGAAGTCCAGAACCAGGGGTCACAGTCTAAGGATAAGGGGTAGGCCATTTAGGACCGAGATGAGGAGAAACTTCTTCATCCAGAGAGTGGTGAATCTGTGGAATTCTCTACCACAGAAAGTTGTTGAGGCCAATTCACTAAATATATTCAAAAAGGAGTTCGATGTAGTCCTTACTACTAGGGGGATCAAAGGGTATGGCGAGAAAGCAGGAATCGGGTACTGAAGTTGCATGTTCAGCCATGAACTCATTGAATGGCGGTGCAGGCTCGAAGGGCCGAATGGCCTACTCCTGCACCTATTTTCTATGTTTCTATGTTTCCATGTTTCCCTGCCTTTTTTTTGGCAAAATTACACGATTCCCAATCGGAGGCCGTCCGAATGGATGGACATTTCGTCCTTTCATCGGTGGAACGGCTTAATTCCGTCTTGCATTTCCCCTGGGACCGCCAACCAGCTCCCATTGAGGACGCAGTTTTTTTACTAGTGATAGCACCGGGTCCTGGCTAGTCCAGGTCCTGATCTGTCGAGTCATGACAGGCGACCCCTCCCTCTCAAAAGCATCCATTACAAGGAGCAAGTCTGTGGATTGCTTCATTTCTACCCCGTTGTTGGGCAATGATAACCGACTGAGGGCATCCGCACAGTTCTCAGTGCTTGGTCTGTGGTGGATTACATGATCATACACAGATAACGTTAGTGCCCATCTTTGGATGTGGGTCGAAGCATTGGTGTTAATAGCTTTGTTTTCTGACAACAATGAAATGAGTGGCTTGTGGTCGGTTTCGAGCTCGAACCGGAGCCCAAATAGGTATTGGTGCATTTTCGTAACCCCGTAAACGCATGCCAATGCTTCTTTTTCAACCATACTGTCGGCTCTTTCAACCTTAGATAAGCTTCTGGATGCATATGCAATGGGTTGCAGTTTGCCTGACCCATTGACTTGCTGTAACAGACAACTGACCCCGTACGAAAATGCATCACAAGCTAATATTAAACGTTTACACGGGTCATACAATATAAGTAACTTGTTAGAACGTAGCAAGTTTCTGGCTTTATTAAAGGCTGTCTCTTGAGCCTTACCCCAAACCCAGTCGTCACCCTTGCGTAGCAATAAATGCAATGGTTCCAGCAAAGTGCTCAACCCCGGTAGAAAGTTACCAAAATAGTTGAGGAGTCCCAGGCATGAACGCCTCCGCTGGCCTCCGACTTGGAGTTCGTGGGTCTGATGCTGTCCGCCGCAATCTTTCTCTCCAGAAATTCGACCTCTGGCGCCAGGAAAACACACGGAGCGTTTCAGCCTGAGTCCCATTCTGTCCAGTCGCTTGAGAACCTCTTCCAGGTTGTGCAAGTGTTCGGTGGTGTTGCGGCCAGTGATCAAGATGTCGTCTTGGAACACCATGGTGCGCGGAACCGATTTCAGCAGACTCTCCATGTTCCTCTGGAAGATGGCCACCGCCGAGCGAATCCCAAAGGGGTATCTGTGGTAAATGAACAGTCCTCTGTGTGTGTTGATACACGTCAATTTTTTCAAAGGTTCAGCCAGTTCCTGTGTCATGTAAGCAGAGGTTAGGTCCAGCTTGGTGAATGACTTTCCCCCTATTAGCGTTGCACACAGGTATGCACTTTGGGTAGTGGGTACTGGTCCTGTAACGAGACTTGGTTGATCGTTATCTTGTAGTCCCCGCAGTTTCTGACCGTCCGATTGCTCTTCAACACTGGAACAATTGGACTGGCTCACTCATTGAACTCGACAGGCAATATGATCCGCTCTCGTTGAAATCTGTCCAGCTCGATCACGACTTTCTCTCGCATCATGTATGGAACCGCTCAGGCATTGTGATGAATGGGTTGTGCATCAGGGACTAAATGGATCTGCACTTTGGCGCCTGTGAAGTTGCCGATGTCTGGCTCAAATAGCAACGGAAATTTGTTTAGCACTTGGGCGCACGAGGCGTCATCCTCCGAAGACAGTGCTTTGATGTCATCCCAGTTCCATCGGCTCTTTCCTGGCCAGCTTCTGCCGAACAGCGTTGGGTCATCGCCTGGTACAATCCATTGTGGTAAATCATGCACAGCTCCATCGTACGATACCTTCACTGCCGCACTGCCAATGACTGGTATGAGCTCTTTGGTTTAAGTGCGTAGCTTGGTGTGGATCAGGCTTAGTTTTGGCCTTTGTGCCTTGTTGCCCCACAGTTTCTCAAAAGTCTTCTGACTCATAATTGACTGACTCGCCCCCGTGTCCATTTCCATGGAAATTGGAACGCTGTTTAATTTTATTTTTAACATTATCGGAGGGCTTTTGGTGGTGAAGGTGTGTACCCCATACACTTCCTCTTCAGCTTCAGGTTGAGTTGCCTCTCTTACTCGTTCAGCGTGATCCGCACCGGATCGGTCATCTTCTGCCGATTCTGCCACGTGGTGAGTCGTAGCACATCTGCACATTCGCTGGAGGTGCACCATTGTTCCACAGCTCTTGCACATGTAGTGCTTGAATCGACATTGATGGGCTCGATGATTACCCCCGCAGCGCCAACATGGTGCTAATGGATTCATATTCATGCCCCACAGCGGACTCTGAGTCATCCTAGGTCTGGTCTCTGCAGTTGTGTAGGCCCTGCCATGTACAGTTCTGCTTGCTGAAGGCGTTATTTTATGCACAGTACTTGCCGGTGAGTTCCTATGCTGCAATGATATCTGTTTAGTGTTATCGTTCGTGGACATAAAAGCCTGGGCTATCGTGATGGCCTTGCTCAGATCTAGGGATTCGGCAGACAGCAGTTTGTGAAGAATGACCTCGTGACCAATTCCAAGCGTGAAAAAGTTCCACAACACTTCCCCCAAAAATCCAACAAATACCAACGATCCCACAAGGCGTTTTAGGTTGATGACGTAGCTCACCCTCGGAGCAGTGGTGCGTATAAAAGCGATACCTGGCCATCAAGATGCTCTCCTTCGGCTTGAGGTGTTGCTGAACCAGCGTGCACAACTCTTCATATGTCTTGTCCATTGGTTTCATTGGTGTTAGCAGATTTTTGATGAGGCCATATGTCGTGGACTCGCAAACGGTGAGGAGAATTGCCCTGTGCTTGACCGCGGCTTCTGCCTTTTCCAGCTCGTTGGCCACGAAGTACTGGTCAAAACGCTCAACGAAGGCTTCCCAATCATCACCCTGAACAAATCTCTCAAGAATACCAACAGCGGCCATAACTACGTGAAAGTTCGTGATCTGTTACTCATCGTCAATTGTTACATTTAGAATAACTCCACAAGACTGTATATCTTAAGCTCAAACTTGATCTCTTTATTGTAACTCCAGAGTGAGGAGGCAGCATGGTACATTGCCTTTTATACCTGCTTGCCCAGGGTGTGCAGGTGACCCTTGGGTCTCCCATAGATGCGTCCCCTGGTGGCAAGTCTTACACATTGGTAATGTTTACATACATAACACCCTGTAAGAATGTTGTATGTTTCAATGAGATCACCTCTCATTCTTCTAAACCTAGAGAATATAGGCCTAGTCTACTCAATCTCACCTCATATGACAATCATCCCATCCCAAGAATCAGTCTGGTGAACCTTTGTTGCACTCCCTCTATGGCAAGTATATCCTTCCTTAGGTAAGGAGACCAAAACTGTACATGATACTCCAGGTGTAGTCTCACTGGGGCCTATATAATTGCAGTAAGACGTCTTTACTCTTATACTCAAATCCTCTTGTAATAAAGGCCAACGTACCATTTGCTTTCTTAATTACTTGCTGTACCTGCATGTTAACTTTCAGTGATTTGTGTACAAGGCCACCCAAGTCTCTCTGAACACTGACATTTCCCAATCTCTCACTGTTTAAGGCAGGAATAAATCAGAAATGAATAGTTAGGAAGCATATCAATGAATAATTAGCACCTTCAAATATTTCTTTAACAGAATAATGAGGAACAGCAATTAGGCACTAATTGATCGCGGGCTGTCCCCAACAGTGCATAGTTGAGCAGGAAGTAGTTCAGAAGCCAAAAAATCAAGAATCCTTAGAGTGAATCGAGGGTGCTACCAGAATGAATGGGGGTTGGTTTTGGGATGAGATCTGTTTACGTGGCATTTCTGTCCTGTTCCAGAAGTGTTGTGGCTTTCTTTGGGAGAGGTGGTAGTGGTTCTTCTATCCAGCCACTTCCACGGATGCCAAGAATGGAGGCAGGATGGGCAGGATAACATCATCAACTGGAACTCCCACCAGTCCTGCCTCCGGTGCTGGCAACATACTGCACGTCAGCCTCTCACAGGAAGACAGTACTTTGCATTGGTGGAAATACGGCATCCAAAGTGTCAAAGGCTGCTTTCCTTGTCGTAGCCAGTCATAAAGCAGCCTTTCTGGAAATGGGTCCATTTCTGTTGCTTTCAGGCATCTTCTGAATGACCAACTGTCTCTAGACACAAGTTCTGCCCTTTGCTGCAAATTCCTCCCCCTCCTCCCCCACCTAGTTGGCACTCTAGCTACACCGATACTGGGACAGCAACAACCCACGATATACTAATCGCCTGACCCTGGATTTCCATTGCAGTCAGGGTGTGTCATTGGTGCAAAGAAAGTCCCGCTCCACCATTGTCATGCCAGCAAAGCAGGATCATGGGTTTTTGAGCCCCCAACTTTCTGGTCTGATCAATTGAAGGGCCTTAAAGGGAAACGCAGGATTAAATACAGTTTCACTTCATCAGCAGACAGCTTTCTTAAAGGCACCATGCTGTATCTATTAGTAAAGGGATGTTCGGTATAAATACCCCGTTATTATATGATGTTGATTACATGATAGAATACTCCTATCATTATAAAACAATGAGCAACTTTGAGAGATGTGTGTGTCCGTGGCCACACATATACTCACACATGGACAAATTTCTGGAGTGTTATATTTATCCAAAAATGAAATGGTTTTGGTGTACCATTTCTCATTTTATTGGTTGGTTACCCTAGAGAAAGTATAAACACACCCTTCTGTTACTAAAGTACTGTGTTTAGAAACAAAGCTTTGGTTGTGAGACTAAGTTGTTTTTATGCCCTAGAGGAAAACATTATAATTCCAACAAATTGCATCCTTGTCATTATGTCTCCTTCAGGAAAGTGGTCATTTTATCCATTTACCATTAAAATGTGGTTTGTAAGAAAATGAAATATAATGTTTCTTTATAAGGTGATCTCGCCTGCAGCACTGTGTTTTAGCTGTAAAATATACAAATGATAATTATACAGAAATTTTTTTTTTGAATATAGGGATTTTGAAACATTTTTCAGATTTGAGTAACACAAATGTACATATTCTTTTCATGGACAATTTTCTCCTCTTTTATAAAAATGTGTGCTGGGGGGGGACATATGTGAAACTAAAGTTGCAGTTCAAAATATAGTTTGATTTTTCTGTTGGCAAAACAGTTAAGTTTTGTTTCAGCACAAATACTTTTTATGTTATGTGAGCCATTTTTGAATTGTTACATTACCCACGACCAAAGATCTTTCAGTGCTGTTAGGGAGGGAGTTCCAGGACTTTGATCCAGCATCGATGAAGGAACGGCGATATATTTCCAAGTCAGGATGGTGTTTAACTTGGGAGGAATAGTCTGTACAGTAGTGCGGAGTGACTGAGCTTTTGTTAATTCTGGCATCTTACCGCAATATATTTGCATCACTTTACTTATTATGACCTATCTTTTCAGCAAGGATGATAATTTAACAAGCTCTGCTTTTGACAGATGGGACTGGTTATCTAGTAATCCTGTCTTTGGATTTGTGCATTGGAATAAGTTACTGTGTGGGTCTTAACTGTTTCTCACTCTAAGGCACCAACAGTCCTGTGAATTCCCATTAGGGAAAGTATATAAATTCCTCAGTTTTCTATGGTGTTTCTTTATGACTAACTTAAGCTGCATTCTTTTTCCCACAGGTTTCCTATTTCCTTCCTTTCAGATGGCAAGTGGCATAAAGTTGCAATTGGTGTTTCTTGGAATAAACTGGAGCTGTATGTTGACTGTAAACTTATCGAAAGTGTCACGTGGAAGAATTACTTTGGAATGGAAATAACTACAGAGGGCCTGGTCATTGTAGGAGGACTGATCGAGGCCTTTGAGACACCTTTTGAGGTAAAAGCCTTACAGTTCTAAGAACTAGGCATTTTGAAAGCGGCAGAATGCATGTTTCATACAATCACTTGCATTGAAATTAATGGAATTCTGTTGAACCATTTACTTTGCGTCAATGATGCTTTTGCAGTAGTCGTGTTGTTGTTTCATTCATTTCCTCTTCTGCTTTCTAAACTATGCATTGAGAAACAAAACTATATCAATTTTGCAGTCAACCATCGCAAGATGCACATGGCATTGAGAAACCGCTTTGATTAGGAACAGTGCCTTTTTCCCATAAGCATGTTCAAATTGACTCTGTTCTTGCTGACCCTCACTATTTGCTTATTGTATGCTGCTTGCAGTGCCCTTAAGTTTATTAGTGAAACCAGTTAAGGTTATTCAAGTAACCTTCCAGACAAATACTTGAAATCTTGGGCCAAGTTTCGTACTTCTGAAATTCTGCTAAAACATTGGCTTTGCCTCTGCGCTTAGTAAAACCAACAACAACAGAACTTGTATTTATATAGTGCCTTTAATGTAGTAAAAAATCCCAAAGTGCTTCACAGAAGTGTAAGCAAACAACCGAACCACATAAAAAGAAATTGGGTCAGAGAGGAAAGTTTTAAGGAACATCTTAAAAGAGGAAAGAGAGGTAGAGAGGGGGGAGAGCTTTAGGGAGGTAATTCCAGAGCTTAAGGCCTAAGCAGCTGAAGGCACTGCCACCAATGGTTGAAGGATTTTAAAATCAGGAATGCTCAAGATGTCTGAATTAGAGGAACGCAGATATCTTGGGGTGGGGGTGGGGGGTTATGGGGCTGGATGAGAATTTTTAAATCGAGGCGTTGCTTAACCGGTAGCCAATGTAGGTTAGCGAGCACAGGGGTGATGGGTGAATGGAACTTGGTGCGAGTTAGGACACGGGCAGCCGGGTTTTCTCACGATTACCTCACGTTTACGTAGGGTAGAACGTAGGAGGCCAGCCAACAATGTGTTGGAATAGTCAAGTCTAGAGGTAACAGGCATGGATGAGGGTTTCAGCAGCAGATGAGCCGGGCAGGGGCGGAGATGGATGATGTTACGGAGGTGGAAATAGACAGTCTTAGTTATGCAGTGGATATGTGGTTGGAAGCTCATTCTAGGGTCAAGCATGACACCAAAGTTGTGAACAGTCTGGTTCAGCCTCAGACAGAAGTTGCGGAGAGGGATGGAGTCAGTGGATAGGGAATGCAATTTGTGGCGGGGACCAAAGACAGTGATTTTGGTCTTCCCAATATTTAATTAGAGGCAATTTCTGCTCATCCAGTACTGGATATCGGACAATCAGTCTGACAATTTAGACACAGTGAAATGGACGAGAGAAGTGGTGGTGAGGTCAAGCTGGCTGTCGTCAGTGTACATGTGGAAACTGTTGTTGTGTTTTCAGTTGATGTCACTGAGGGGCAGCATGTAGATGAGAAATAGAAGGGGGCCAGAGGAGTAGGAGGACAAACCAAGGAGTGATTTGGTGATGAGAGCCACACGTCAGTGCAGCGGTCTGAGTGGCTCAAGTGGTGGAAGGTATAGCCAGGCGGAGAGGCTTCATTTAGGGGTAAGGTATCATCATGCCTCAGCTTGGTTTCCGTCAAAGTCATGATGTTGGTGCAATCAACCACAATAAGGATTTGGAACAGCAGAGTACCTGAGAGAGGAGAAATAACATGAGGCATGATGACAGGAGAGAGAGGTCAAGGAGGGGTTGAGGGAAATGTAAAAGAGGGAGAAAAAAGTGCAAAGAGAAGTGATTGGCTTGGGTCCTGATTGGCAGGCAAAGTGCGCCCATGAATGGACAGTGGAAATACTCACGTTACATAGTCCCGGTTATGTAGCAATGATTGGAATATATATTTCCTGCTGGTAACAGGGAATAGATAGGAGACAATAGGTGGGAGCCCAGAATTAAAGTCAAAGGTCCCGGGGAGGGATCATGTTGGCGGTGGTCGGGTGGAGTCGGCATGGAGCCTCGACGAATTGTTGTCCTAGTTCGGAGACAGGTGTAGCAGGCGAGTGAAATCCAGAAGTTATTTGAAGGGTGGAGAATTTTAGGATGGAGGTTACTTGGGAATGAGGAACCAGGAGATGTGCAGAATTGATTGCGGAGCCAAAAGACGATGGCGAAGTTGAAGGTCACCGTAGATCAGAAGCGGCGGAGAAATGTAAACCACTTGCCAGAAACCAACAAAGCTGGAAAACTAGTGGAATGAGTCAGCCAGCTCAGCAGAGAATAGCAGCGGTGGGGGAAGGGCTGTAGATGGCCAAATTTAGTTCAAAATTTTAGCAGCAGAACAGCAAATCAGAGACACAGCAGATGAGCCAGGCTGAAACCAACGTTTTCTTCACCTTCAAAGGATACTGGATATCTTTTTGTTGGGGACCGTTACTGTTTAATGTTTAGTGTGAATACATGTATAGCTCCACCTGTGGTAATGCAGCCATTGCTGCTTTCACAATAAGGCATCAGGGACAGGTCACTTGACAAGTTCCTGGAGTTAACAGCCATCTTGTGAAGTCCTGTGAGGTCGTAAGGAATATATCACATTGGCGACGAGGAAAGGATAATCAGAATCCCAAACTGAAATTTTTGTTGGTGGATGATTCCAACCAAACAACAGAGACACTCAAGAGGTCCTTTGTTTGCAGAGAAGCTAAACATCCAAGGTAAACTACAAGCACACTTGGCTGAACTGCCAGAGTCCAGATGGCCACTCCTATGGGAATAATAAAGTACTTGGATGAATTCCATCGCAATCTTGAGACTTTCGGTGCATGTGTGGAGCGGCTAGAAATGTTTTTCACCACGAATAGTATCATCGAAGTCTCCTATGATGAAATCCATAACCGGGTGGTGTTGGAAAGAGAACGGACTATTTTCTTGACTGAAGCAGGCCTCGAGGTGTATGAAACACTGAAAAATGTGCTTGTTCCCGTCAAGCCAAAGGATACGTCACTTAGCAATAGGAGGTATGAAGCAAGTTGGAACAACACTACAGTCCTGAGCCCCTGGAAATTGCTGAAAGTTATCATTTTAGAACACAAGATCAATTTTTGACGAAAGTATCAGTGAGTACATTGTAGCATTAAAGAAGCTATCCATTCACTGGGCTAGATTTTCCACTTTTTTTGCATGCTTAACGCCTACTTAACTCCATTTTACTGCTGAAATGATGTATAACACCCATATATCGCCCATTTAGCCACAAAATGGAAACTGACGGGCATTTTTCGGAAACTTATCGTCGAGCGTTACTTTCCCCATATGCGTAACGCTGGGAAAAAATAATACCGCCCGCCTAATTATTTTGGGCGGAATCATCAGAATGGGTAAAATCACGCCCATGGAATTAACGCCGAGATTCAATAATACCACCCGCCCACTATTTTTTGTCCTAAAGATCACATTTGAAACATAGAAACATAGAAAATAGGTGCAGGAGTAGGCCATTCGGCCCTTCGAGCCTGCACCACCATTCAATAAGATCATGGCTGATCATTCACCTCAGTACCCCTTTCCTGCTTTCTCTCCATACCCCTTGATCTCTTTAGCCATAAGGGCCATATCTAACTCCCTCTTGAATACATCCAATGAACTGGCATCAACAACTCTCTGCGGTAGGGAATTCCACAGGTTAACAACTCTCTGAGTGAAGAAGTTTCTCCTCATCTCAGTCCTAAATGGCTTACCCATTATCCTTAGACTATGTCCCCTGGTTCTGGATTTCCCCAACATCGGGAACATTCTTCCTGCATCTAACCTGTCCAGTCCCGTCAGAATTTTATATGTTTCTATGAGATCCCCTCTCACCCTTCTAAACTCTAGTGAATACAGGCCCAATTGATCCAGTCTCGCCTCATATGTCAGTCCTGCCATCCCAGGAATCAGTCTGGTGAACCTTCGCTGCATTCCCTCAATAGCAAGAATGTCCTTCCTCAGATTAGAAGACCAAAACGGAACACGATATTCCAGGTGAGGCCTCACCAAGGCCCTGTACAACTGCAGTAAGACCTCCCTGCTCCTATACTCAAATCCCCTAGCTATGAAGGCCAACATGCCATTGCCTTCTTCACCGCCTGCTGTACCTGCATGCCAACCTTCAATGACTGATGTACCATGACACCCAGGTCTCATTGCACCTCCCCTTTTCCTAATCTGCTGCCATTCAGATAATATTCTGCCCTCGTGTTTTTGCCCCCAAAATGGATAATCTCACATTTATCCACATTATACTGCATCTGCCATGCATTTGCCCACTCACCTAACCTGTCCAAGTCACTCTGCAGCCTCTTAACGTCCTCCTCACAGCTCACACCGCCACACAGCATAGTGTCATCTGCAAACTTGGGTTATTACACTCAATTCCTTCATCTAAATCATTAATGTATATTGTAAATAACTGGGGTCCCAGCACTGAGCCCTGCGGCACCCCACTAGCCACTGCCTGCCATTCTGAAAAGGACCCGTTTATCCCGACTCTCTGCTTCCTGTCTGCCAACCAGTTCTCTATCCACGTCAGTACATTATCCCCAATACCATGTGCTTTAATTTTGCACACCAATCTCTTGTGTGGGATCTTGTCAAAAGCCTTTTGAAAGTCTAAATACACCACATCCACTGGTTCTCCCTTGTGCACTCTTCTTACATCTTCAAAAAATTCTGGAAGATTTGTCAAGCATGATTTTCCTTTCATAAATCCATGCTGACTTGGACCGATCCTGTCACTGCTTTCCAAATGCGCTGCTATTTCATCTTTAATATTTGATTCCAACATTTTCCCCACTACTGATGTCAGGCTAACCGGTCTATAATTACCCGCTTTCTCTCTTCCTCCTTTCTTAAAAAGTGGTGTTATATTAGCTACCCTCCCATCCATAGGAACTGATCCAGAGTCGATAGATTGTTGGAAAATGATCACCAATGCATCCACTATTTCTATGGCCACTTCCTTAAGTACTCTGGGATGCAGATTATCAGGCCCCGGGGATTTATCGGCCTTCAATCCCATCAATTTCCCTAACGCAATTTCCCACCTAATAAGGATTTCCTTCAGTTCCTCCTTCTCACTAGATCCTCGGTCCCCTAGTATTTCCGGAAGGTTATTTGTGTCTTGAAACTAACGGCCATGAGATCGCCCGGTGTCACTTTCACCACCTCACGCACGCATTGCCCACAATATCGCTCGCCCAAAAAAAACGCCCAGAAAAAGTGGAACTAACCAGAACTAATCACAGCGTGATGAACACCATGTTCTACATCACATGTCGCATCCTTTAAAAGGCCGCTCTGCTTCAACCTCGGGGGAGTTCGGATGTACTCTGCAGGTCATTGGAGCTGATGTGAACATCTGTACAAACATCTTGACCATACTGTGACTTATTGGAATTTAATTGGTGTCTTCATCGGGACATTCATTGTTTGTGACCAATCGGTGGAAAATAGCGAGCTATTGCAATGGGGCCTGTCTTAATGACCAACTACATGCTGCAGACTCGAGATGGCCATTATGTGCCAATGTAAAACATGCCAGACTGATGAGGTGGACCAGACGTTACAGCCCCCGCAAGTATGGGGACAAGCAGTCTTACTCGACTTGCCCGACACCATCTGCCTTCAGAGGCTGAGCTTCCACAAATAGGTTATCACTGAGGTATGCCAGCTCATAAGGGGAGATCTGCAGCCTGCCAGCACCATCGGTACTGTGCTGTCCATCGAGGTCAAAGTCACCATGGCACTGTCGTTCTACGCCTCGTGGAGGAAACCATTGGAGTGCCTAAGCAGCACTTTAGATGCCTGGACCACTCAGGAGATGAACTCCAATACCACCCTGAGCAAGTAGCTCAATTCGTAAAGGTGTGCTCCATGATGCACAGGAGGGGACAAGAATTGCCTGAAGAGTCTGACAGTCCACCTCACCAGAGAGAGGAAGAGGAGGACGAGGAGGCAGACGCTGACATTGGCCCAGACAATCGGGCTGATGCTGAAGCCATGCCCCCGCCCCCTGTATACCACATGAAAGGGTCTGTGGTGGCATGATAGCTGCAAGAGCTTTACGTCGGGAGTTCGTCAATGATCGCTTTGCCTGAAAAAACGTTGATGGTATTTACAAGGCTGACACACTGCTGGATGTGCAGGTCATACATCAATGGTGGGCATCACCTTGGTGACAGTTAAAGTTTAAGTTGATTGAAGTTAAGTGTAATTATACCCTTTGATTTAAGGAATCACCAGCGTGTAACGGTGTTGCTATCTGAGCCAATGCGCAACAAATTTTGTTAAACAAAAAACATTTAAACCAAACATTTGTCTGAAATCATCAGTATTTCTTTAAAAATCAACCCTTCCCCCCTGCTTCTCCTCCCCACCTCTACCCCTTCCCCTTCCCCTTCCTCTTCCCCTCCTGACTCCAAGCAGCCTGGCCGAGGAACTTCTCAGGCAATGCTTCATTGTGGCCGGGGGGTGGGGCGGTGGTGCAGGGAGATGTCGGCCGAACCACTGCTTGGACGGATACGGGAGAGGACGGTCCTGAGGTGGGAATGTGCTCCGAGCCAGAAGCAAGATGTTGCTCCTGGCTCTCATGTGGTTGGCAATGGGGGTGTGGCACCTTGGGGTGCAGTGCCACGCTCCGGGACCACTGGGAGCCCTCTGCCACTAGTGTTCCTGGCTACCAGCTCCAGGGCCTCCACCATCCCTTCCATGTTATATCTTATTTGTTGGACAAAAACTCGGTGCTTAGTAGGTTTTTTGCTGCTGGTGATTCTCCCTCGTGCCTCCCACAACAGCCAAACAAGCACACATCACAGCCACAAACGCTTTCAGTCCCTCTCAGCTCCCTCTCTCTCTGTCTCCTCTTCTGCACGTCATGATGACCCTTGGCCTCCTGAATTGTCGGAATCGAGCATTGCCATGCCATTGCTAAGGACGGCGTCACTTTATGGCAGAGGATCAGAGAGATTTAACGCTACTGCTCATTTCATATTGCTCGCGGTAACGCCCAATTTTAAAAATGGAGACAAGGTGCTTTGAGAATGGGCGAGAAGCCGGCGATCTGAAAACCCATTTTTACCGCTCATACCGTAAATAATGCCCACTTTGGGGCGATATGCACAAAAGGGCAAAATCTAGCCCACTGTCATTTCGGAAACTTTCAGGATGGAGCATTGTGTGACCGCTTTGTTTGTGGGATGAAAAATGAAGCGATCCGAAGGAAGTTACTGGCAACTCCTAACTTGACTTTTGATTTAGCGTGTCAGACAGCTATGTCGATGGACATGGCCGACCAATATTCCCGAGAATTTTGTACCATTTCCAGACATCAGACAACCGAGGTGAATCGTCTGCAGGCTAAAAATAAAAGGCAGTTGGGCCCCAAGGTCTCAGCAACTGACAATAATAATAGAGCATTGAAGTCATGCTATCAGTGCCTGGGACAACACATTGCTCAAAATTGTCCATATGTGAAGACAGAATGTTTCTTCTGCAGGTAAACTAGGCATCTTGCGAAGGCATGCTGACTGAAGAGTAAACTGAAGAGTAAAACAACTTTCAAGGCTATAAGTAGAAATCCCCAGCGAGTACATAGCATGGAAGAAAAGCAACAGGATGAAGAGATACACGTCATCAGGAGCACGAGGGTATCTAACAGTGATTTGAAAAGTATCATCATCCAAGTAGATGTTGCAGGGATTAGGAAATCAATACCGGTGCATCCATGAACATAGTACAGGAATCACTATTTTTCGACAAATTGCGTGATTTTCCATTGGAGAAATCCAAGATAGAGATGCGAGGCTACTCAGGAGTGAACATTCCTGTGGTAGGTCGTATCACCATACCAGTGAAATACAAGGATCAATTTAAGAGCTTGCCTCTCTTAGTAGTGGCAGGAAACACGCCTGCCTTACTAGGAAGGAATTGGTTGGGATCACTGAAGCTGGATTGGAGTGAGATTTTTCGTGTTGAAATGAGATTTGCATCAAAGGTTGATGTCATCAAGAAGTATCCAAAGGTGTTCTGCAAAACAGGCAGTCCGATCTAAGGCTTTAAGGCAAGTGTCAGGGTACAGAAGGACGCTAGATCAGTTTACTGCAAGCCACGTCCCGTACCATATGCACTCAAGAAGAAAGTTGAGCAAGAACTCAAAAGACTAGAGACTGAGAACATTATCTCTAAGATAGATCTATATAATTGGGATGCACCCATTGTTGTTGTGCCTAAGTCAGATGGTAATGTAAGGTTGTGCAGTGATTTTAAAGTAACCATAAACCAAGTTCTAGAGGGTAATCTCCCCAATATATTGCCAAATGTAGACGATTTGTTCACAGCACTGACAGGTGGTCAGATCTTCTCAAAGTTAGATCTTACAAATGCCTACTTACAACTTGAACTCGATGAGGAATCCAAATCATGCTTGACTATAAATACTCATCTAGGCCTATATCAATTTAATAGGCTACCATTTGGAGTGTCTTCCGCCTCCACCATATTCCAATGAGTGATGAAACAGATTTTGCAAGGCATTGAAGGGGTAGTATGTTATTCAGATGATATACTCATTTCAGCACCAAACAGGCAAATCCATAATAACATATTAAATGAAATGCTCAAACAGCTAGAGAAGCACAGAGTACGAGTGACTGCTCGCAAGTGTGAGTTATTTCAAAACTCAGTGGAGTACTTAGGGCACAGCGTACACAAAGATGGTTTACATCCAACCAAGGGAAAGCTGGATGCAATTAGAAATGCACCCACTCCCAAGAATGTCACTTAACTTCGATCATTTTTGGGTCTTTTGAACTATTATGGGAAGTTCCCACCAAATTTGGCTGCAGTGTTACATCCATTGAATGAACTGTTGAAAAAACAGGCCCATTGGAAGTGGTCAGAAGAATGCGACGCAGCATTTAAGGAGTGTAAAAGCCAGTTAGTAGAGAGCACCATGTTAGTTCACTGTGACGTATCTAAGGAGATCAAGCTAGCATGTGATGCCTCTCCGTATGGAGTTGGGGCAGTGATCTCTCATGTACTACATAGTGGGGAGGAGAGACCAATTGCTTTTGCTTCATGCACTCTGTGCCAGTGAGCATAAAGAGAATCATGATAGAGGTAGAGTAAAAGAGAGAAGAGTGAAATTAAATCAGAAGGTAAGAGTGAAGAACCATCACCATAAATGGTTAAAGTGGTTACCAGGAAGAGTCGTGAAGATATGTGGTCCTCGCACATATTGGTCAAGATGTTTGATCATGGACAGGTTAGGTTTGTTCACATTGATCATATTTTACCTACAGATGTGGAAGGAGTTGAAAGTCGGAATGATTCGATTATATCTGACTCATCAGATAGTCTTATTACAAGTACAGTACCAGTAGCATATCCTACATCAAATGTACTAGAAACAAGTCCAGGAACAAGTCAGAATTTTAAATCTGAGTCCGAGTCAGGCAGACAAACAGTCTGAAGTTGTAGAGAGTTCAAAAGTAGATTAAGGGCATCCCTTGGATAAAACTTCTTCTCAGGATCATCCTAGAATGAGTCTAAGTTCAAGACCATGTTTGGAAGGATCTGTTCGAGTGCGAAGGTATCCTCTTCAAAACAGACAACCTGTGGCTAAATTTAATTTATAAATATGGCTAAATAAGTCCATAAAGTTTGTTATGTATTACCATGCAAGTGATGTATGATTGTTTGTTATAATTACTTCTTCATTAAGGAGGGAGAAGTGTAATATATATATACATATTTATATATATATATAAATATATATATATATATATATATAGCTCCACCTAGTGGACTACTGTAGTGATGCAGTCATTGCTGTTTTCACAAGGACATGTTTATTTGTCATCATCATCATAGGCAGTCCCTCAGAATAGAGGAAGACTTGCTTCCATTCCCAAAGTGAGTTCTTTGGTGGCTGAATGGACCCTGTTACAGGTGGGACAGACATTCGTTGAGGGAAGGGGTGGGTGGGGCTGGTTTGCCGCGCGTTCCTTCCGCTGTCTGCGCTTGACCTCTTCACGCTCTTTGCGTACGCTATAAATGGCTGCCCCTTGTCTGTGATTGGTCCCCTTGGAGTATAAGGCACACCCTGAAATTTCTCTGGAATGTGTAACTGGAACTGCCCAGCCCAACTTCCCACTGACTTCGCAAATTGTAACTCGATCCACTTTGACTTCCAGAAGCCACAGAGGATAGATCTCCCCAGAAACCACCAAGTGCCAGCCAAGTCCCTTACCCCAGCGCAAGTGCTGCCTCCCCCAGCTGAAGTCCTTTGCCCGCAACACAAGTGCAGCCTCCCCCAGCTGAAGTCCCTTGCCCCAGCGCAAGTGCATGACCCCCACCCCCCCTTCACCCGCCATAGATGGGGCATTGTGTGCGGATTGTTAACAGGTTTATTGGGTATGAAGTTAATAGTGACAGTGTCATGACTTCTGGATTGGACGAACCTCTCTCCCCTCCGATCCCCCACCCCGTCTCTCTCTCTTCCCCCTCTCCCCCTACCATGTCTCTCTCTTCTCCCTCACCCCGTCTCTCTCTCCTCCCTCACCCCGTCTCTCTCTTCTCCCTCACCCCGTCTCTCTCTTCTCCCTCACCCCGTCTCTCTCTCCTCCCTCACCCCGTCTCTCTCTTCTCCCTCAACCCGTCTCTCTCTCCTCCCTCACCCCGTCTCTCTCTTCTCCCTCACCCCATCCCTCTCTAACACCCACCCACCCCCCAGTGTACAACTTCCTTGGCTTATAATTGTCGCCAAGTTCTTTAAGTTATGAAGACTTGTTGAATGTACTGAAACGATTTTTTGAGGTTTGCCCACAAGTACACATGGCTCTCTGCTGTCTCCTAGAGGAATCAGGTGCACATCCCATTGTGAGATTTGGGAGTGTTAGGAAGATTCTGGAATATAAGGAAGGCCCTGGAAGATACTTTATCTTCAGTAGTAGTTTACCAGATACCTATAGCTAACATAATGATACTGCTAAGTGACTGACCAGAGGCTGGTGTGTGTGTCTGCATATCAATCACAGATATTATAATATAAAAATTTACGTTCTCCTGATCTGTATTACACAACCAGATTACGGGTCTTTATTTTAACCGAAGTTCGTCTCGATTCTAGACATTGATATTCTGTGTTACAGTTTCTTCCAATTTTGCTTCATGGTTTAAGGTAGAAAATATTATGTTTTGGAGTGAAAATAATCAAATTGCATTGGATATATGGCACAGAAACAGGCTATTCAGTCCAACCAGACCATGCCAGCGTTTATGCTTCACTCGAGCCTCCTCCTGTCTTTCCTCTTCTAAATCTAACAGCATAACCCTCGATTCCCTTCTCCCTCATATGCATGTCTAGCCTCTTCACTATTTGCTTCAACCACTCCCTGTGATAGCGAGTTCCGCATTCCCATCACTCTTTGGGTAAAGACGTTTCTCCTGAATTCTCTATTGGATTTCATGGTGACAATCTTATATTGATGGTCTCCACTTATGTTCTTCCCCACAAGTGGAAACATTCTCTCTGGATCCAAATTATAATTATTTTCCAAATCTGATGGAGGGAGATTGAATAGAGTAGTTCTTACCTAAAATAGTGAATAAGCATTGCTCATTTGCACTGGGATGGGTATTTGTAGTAAGGAACAAAAGTGATAAAACTTGAAGAAAGGGCTAAACTAAATATTTCTGCAACACTACTTAGTGTTGGTAAAGAAAATAGGTTCTGCTTAAATAACATGATTTTTCTTCAGAACTTCCATTCCAAACCTGATTCCCTTCTCTAAATTAACCTTTTTTGTGTTCTTTCTCCAATACATGCAGTTATAGATTTAAAAAAATTAAATGTAGCTACTCCAACCACTCAGAACACAACACAAATTAAATTAAACATTGGACCATGGTGACATTGCTAGGGCAGAGTTTCACTTGTCACACTGATGTGGCATGACATCATCGGGTCATGTAATTAAATAGTAAACTCTGCAACTTGACCTGTTGTTGCCATGCCACTAAGATGAGTGAAATTGGAGTTATCCCTAAGACCTACAAAAGGGAATTGGTGCAGGGCTAGTCATGCAACCAGCTTAGATAGGAGATATTGAAAATTTCCAAAAACGAGCATACGATTGAACAGCAGAGGGGAGAATTGTTCCCTCAGGAGGGGGCTTTGGCTTTGGAGCATTTGGCCAATAGCTGGAAGGGTCACAGCAACTGAGTTCAAAGGACACTTTGTTCACAAGGCCCTGGATCATGAATTCTCCAAGTAGACAAGTCTCAATGCTGGCAATTTTCCACCCACTTCCAGTTTCCTTTGTGGTAGTGCAAATGACAACAATAATTAAAGAATACATTTAAAATCAGCACTCACACAGAGCTGGCAGACCTACGTATGTTTATACATAAGAAATCCTTTTGGGAAAACTAGAAAAATAACTGTGCATAATCATTCTTTACCAAAAGCTATATGTTGTGTTAATATTCCCCTGTTGCCTGCAATCATTGTACTGTATACATATATAACTGTAATTAAGGAATGGATTCAAATATTTACTCAGCACATTGCTTTCCAACAATTTGAGTAAATTAGTAATACGCTAATTGTTGTATAATTATAAGAGCATGATTCATCAGAATACAGAAATAAAGTTAGGATGTTTAAAAAAATCAACTATATAAATATAGAGTGCACTTTGAGGCCTCAGTAGAAGGTTGGCATCTCTTTCACTTAAATACAGTAATGTCTGGTGTATAATTGGCAGCTTCTCCTTAATGCAGACTTTTCTGTATTGGTACTGCCAGTTATACCAGCGCCACCTATAGGATTTTACAGTACTACATTGCCGGGAGACTTATTCATCGATGTAAAAAATGTTGGTAATGTATTATGAATTTTGAAGAAGGGTGCAACCTGAAACGACAGAGCAACATTTCTAGCATAATCCATTTTTACTTCATATTTCCAACACTTCTGATTTGCTTTTTTACCTCTCCCTTATTCAGGACAGGACATAGACTTTGTCTATTCGAAACACTTTTTACTAGGCCGTGTTTCATAATTTTCTGGTTATAGTTCATTCGCAGATAAAATCAATGAAAAGCAAAACAAAGTTACCCTTGCTTTAAGGAGTATTTTTTTTATTGAGATCAATTCCAAAATTATGCAGGGTTTTCATTCAGTAAATCAGGAGAAACGGTTTCCACTCATAGATGGGTTGGTAAGCAGAGGAAGCTTGTATATTTAAGACAATTGGAAAAAGAACTCGGGGACGATGAGGATATTTTTTAACGCAGTGTATTATGATCTGGAATGCCCTGCCTGAAAGGATGGTGCAAGCAGATCCAACAGTAGCTTTCAGAAGGGAATTGGGGATGTACTTGGAATAGAAGCAAATTGCAAGGCTGTGGGGAAACAGCAGGGAAACGGAAAGCTCTTTTAAAGCGCCAACACAGGTACGATGAGCCGAATGGCCTCCTTCTATGCTGTATGATTCTAATTTTAAATTCCTTATTAGTGAAGCTGCACTCCTGTTACCTTGTCAGGGGCACCTTATAGCAAGTGGGCAGGCTGAGGAGGTGATAACTGTGTCTTCCTGTTCACATTCAGCCTGATCCAGTTACTCAATATTCTATCTGTGACACCAACCATCCCAGAGACAAGACGGAGGGAGACAGGACTCAACATTTAAAGAAAAGAAAGATGCCTACAAAAACTTTGAACATGCAACCTGTATCTAAGATGGGACAATCTCTTGAAAATCTTCATTAAATATGTAATACATTTATTTTAGGTGGTTTACCAAATTGTGCTGCACACAGATCTGTGTAGACTTCCATTTGCAGGGTTGTTGAGATGGCAGGGAGAAGAGAGATGTACCAGACAATATCTGAAGGAAAAAAGTCTGTGTCACAGACAGTTGGCTTTTAAAAAAAGACTTTGTGTCTTTAGCGTAGAAAAACATTGCACAATGCTTCACAGATTTATAATCAGACAAAAGTGGATACCAAGCCAAAGCAGGAGCTATTGTGTGGGGTGACCAAAGCTTGGTCAAAGAGCTGGATTTTAAAAAGGATCTAAAGGAGAAGAAAGAGTTGGACAAGTTTAGGGAGGGAATTGTACAGCAGCTAAAGACACATGCCAATGGTGGGACTAAGACACAGTCTCTTGCTTTATTATCTGGTTTCAGCAGATGGCAGCAAACCATCAATTGGAATCTGTCATAAAAGAAAATAACGATGGAAAGTCAGCAGTGGAAAATGTTAAATGTATGTCCTTGATCAGAACAGAACTTTTATAGCTAGAGTCTATCCATTGCCTAAAGTTATGAAGTTTGAATAAAACAAACTTTCTATCAGAGCATTACAGCTTCCCCTCCCCCTCTATAAGTGATTAAATACTTTACAGTTAGAATACTACTGCCATTCCTGTATAAAGACTGTTTGTCTTGTATCCACAAGATATTTTACATCCTTTCCCTGTTTCTCCCAAGAACATTAAGTAATTTTGCTTCACCAGATAGATATTGGCTAGCTATGGATTTATTTCATGTCACATTTCCATCATGAAAATTCTGTGAAGATTTAAAACGAAGTTTTTACTTGTACATATTCTAGTTCAGCGACCATATACCTATTGAGACAAAATAACAGGCTTGTATAGGTGGATGGATGTCGTGAAGCTGTTGGTGCTTTGGAATTTTCCCTCTATGTTGCAAGACAGATTTCAGGGGCCCAACAGCAGCACCATTACATCTGTGCAGTTTTTAAAAAGGTTTGCAATCGCATTTTACATCTCTGGCCACAGACCTTGCATGATGTGTGGGGGCTGGGGTGGGGACCGGTTGGTGAGGAGTGGGCTGAAGGTCTTAGACCAGAAGAAAATGATGACTGATGGTATCCAGCACTACGCAACAGTAGCTGTTCATGTTGCCATTGGTGACGCTTTGCTTCTGGCAACATGGGGACACAAGAACATAAGAATTAGGAACAGGAGTAGGCCATCTAGCCCCTCGAGCCTGCTCCGCCATTCAATAAGATCATGGCTGATCTGGCCGTGGACTCAGCTCCACTTACCTGCCCTCTCCCCGTAACCCTTAATTCCCTTATTGGTTAAAAATCTATCTATCTGTGACTTGAATACATTCAATGAGCTAGCCTCAACTGCTTCCTTGGGCAGAGAATTCCACAGATTCACAATCCTCTGGGAGAAGAAATTCCTTCTCAACTCGGTTTTAAATTGGCTCCCCCGTATTTTGAGGCTGTGCCCCCTAGTTCTAGTCTCCCCGACCAGTGGAAACAACCTCTCTGCCTCTATCCTGTCTATCCCTTTCATGATTTTAAATGTTTCTATAAGATTACCCCTCATCCTTCTGAACTCCAAGGAGTAAAGACCCAGTCTACTTAATCTATCATCATAAGGTAACCCCCTCATCTCCGGAATCAGCCTAGTGAATCGTCTCTGTACCCCCTCCAAAGCCAGTATATCCTTCCTTAAGTAAGGTGACCAAAACTGCACGCAGTACTCCAGGTGCGGCCTTACCAATACCCTATACAGTTGCAGCAGGACCTCCCTGCTTTTGTACTCCATCCCTCTCGCAATGAAGGCCAAAACATATCCTGATGCAGGTAGGCATCCAAGCTACCAGGGGCACTAACACACCTCATTTATATTGCAGTGCACTTGCAGCGGCAGTTGATGGCTCAGTGATAGATGTTCCTGTTACCTCGACTGCAAACCATGGTAGAAGCTATATTCTGCTCCATTTTATTTTGCAAAATTACAGCAATCTTGTATCACGAGATTTTCATGTATTTGCTTGATAGTGGAGCTAAATAGAATTTTGGGTCCTTCATCCTGATTGCTTCTGAGCTGGAGCAATCATCTGCAATTGGTTTCTAATTGATCTCAGGAGTTTAGAAGCAATTATGCTAATCTGGATTTGCTTATTCTTCACCTGGGATACTTGAACAGTGTCCTTGAGCACTCTGAGGGACTGCCTGCTATGGAAAGAAATAAATATATAGCACCTTTCACAACCACCAAACATCCCAAAGCGCTTTGCAACCAATGAAGTACTTTTTGGAGTGTAGTCACTGTTGTATTGTAGGAAGTGCGGCAGCCACAGCAAACTCCCACAAACAGCAATGTGATAATGACCAAATTATCTGTTTCTGTGATGTTGATTAAGGAATAAATATTGGCCAGGACTTTTGGATAACTCCCCTACTCTTCTTCAAAATAGTGCCATGGAATCTTTTACATCCATCTGAGAGAGCAGATGTTTAGCATCTCAGTTTAATATCTCATCCGAAAGATGGCACCTCCGGCAGTCCAGCTCACCCTCAGCACTGCAGTGTCAACCTAGATTTATGTGCTCAAGTTTCTGGAATGAGACTTGAACCCACAACCTTCTGACTCCAAGGTGAGAGTGCTGTCCACTGAGCCACAGAGAGACAAAACCAGGTTAAACTACTAAATATCACTCCCATATACCAGCCCACCGACTAAAATGAAAGACTTGCATTTGTATAACACCTTTCACGGCCACCAGACATCTCAAGGCGCTTTACAGCCAATGGAGTACTTTTGGAGTGTCGTCACTGCTGTAATGTAGGTAATGCGGCAGCCAATTTGCGCACAAGTAAGCTCCTACAAACAGCAATGAGATAATGACCAGATAATCTGTTCTATTGTTTGAGGGCTAAATCTTGGCCAGGACAGTGGATAACTCCCCTGCTCTACTTCGAAATAGTGCCATGGGATCTTTTATGTCCACTTGAGAGAGCAGGCGGAGCCTCGGTTTAACATCTCATCCAAAAGACGGCACCTCCAACAGTGCAGCACTCCATCAGCACTGCACTGGAGTGTCAGCATAGATTTATGTGTTCAAGTTCCTGGAGTGGGACTTGAACCCACAATCTTCAGACTCAGAGGCAAGTGTGCTACCCACTGAGCCTCAGCTGACTAACCAAGTAATGCCATGAGAAACCAAGTATTTCAAGAGTATTCAAATAGTTTGTTTAATTTGCAGACATGTAGTGCGTTATAAAACATTCATCTTGAGCAAAGGAATCAAGAAGCTGTTTTTGAGTAAACATGCACACTATCAATTCCATGCTTTGACAATAGTTTCAATAACTCAGTATCATAATTCAGTCACATCTGGTGCTATATGACTTGTGTATGTCTCCGTGTCCACCCCTATACATGTATGCTGTAAACTGGATAACTTGTGTGCCTATCATAGTGGAGGAGCTGATGTGAGCAAATTGAATTTTGTCACTGACCAAAGGTGATGGCATTCAGTTTGATTCGCATCCCAGCTACTCAAACTGTACAACTCCCAAATTATATTTATTTGATGATCTCGCCAGTGCATGGTGTCTACTTTTGTTTACTGGTTATTTATTTTGGCCTTTTAAAAAAATATATATTTCATTTGTTCACCAGTCTTTGTAGGTGCATGCACTGAGCCACACAAAGCAGGAAATTATTGGGTTCCATCCATTGTTGGTGTTGAAAAATGGGTCTAGAAGAGGTGTAACTGGACTCGCAGAATCATCAACAGCTGCCATCTGAAAAAATGGGGGCAAGGGTTATGATCTGAAATTGTTGAAATCGATGTTGAAGGGTGTAACATGCTTAATCGAAAGATGAGGACGAAGAGGTCATGTTATGTTCAGAATAAATTCACAGGACTATATCGCAAGCTCAAACTGTTGTGACTTTGGTCTCTTTATTCAGATTCCAGAGCGAGGAAGCAGCATGGTGAATCATCTTTTATACCTGTTTGCCCCAGGGTGCACAAGTGACTCTTAGGTCTCCCACAGGTGTGCCCCCTAGTGGCAAGTTTACATACATACATAACAGGTCAGAGTGGGAGTGGAGCGGAGAGTTAAAGTGACAGGCGACCGGAAGCTCAGGGTCACACTTGCGGGCTGAATGGAGGTGTTCCACAAAGCGGTCACCCAATCTATGCTTGGTCTCCCCAGTGCAGAGGAATGTTGGAAACAATTCCCTTTCTGTTTTCACTAAGCTATTGGATGAAAAGGTCATTATTGTACACTGATTCCATTTTCAGTTTGGGCCGCATTCACCAAATCAGTTTGACACTGAGCTGCAAAGTGCAACTCTCAGAGACTGGTTGCAGGAAGCAGTTTGCAGTTAAAGCAGAATTGTAGTTTGCCTTTTGCCCAACGGCTACTGCCAGTGAAAATCATAACAGCACAATTTGCACAAAGGGATTAATGGCTCAAGAGTCTCAGTAAAATCTTCAAACTGTAGGATACAAAAGCTGAAAGCCTTACTTCACAGGAAAATTTATGATAAAGAAAAATCCAAATATTACTAGATTGTTAATACATTCATCATGAGTTAGGAAATCCAATCCTTTGATGCAAAATCCCAAGCCACCTATATTCCAAATGCTTCATTTTGAATTAATCCTTCCAGCACAGCAGACACATTTCATGCGCCAAGTGCTGATCGGCTGTGGGACCAGCAGTGAAATATTCATTCAGCAACTCCTTCAATATTATCACACACAAACTGCAGCAAATACTGATTTTTTTTTTTATAGACAATGAAACCCCATTTCAATGTTTCAAATTCATGTTTACATTTCTTTCAAATTCTGGTATGGTTCATTTTACGCCTGTACAAACTTTGCTTTCTGTTTTCAGGTTTTTGTCAGGCTTTTGTGTCAACTTTCTTGATAAATTCCTTTGTTCACATTTATAGTGGAAACTATCTCTATGAACTTGTCATGCTGTAAAAACATCTCCCACTAGGGACGGAGCTGGAGAATCTCAGTATTTCCCAACTCCTCAACCTCTCCTGCAGGGAAATTCCTATGTTACAACCAACTCCATGGCTCTGGTTCCCAAATTGCCTTACGTTTTGCTATTTAACCACAAGTAATAAGGATGGAATATGTGATTGTAAATTGGGGTCTAAATCACATCTGTGCATACTAGTCCAATTATCCCTTGTTCTGTTTCACTTGAAGAATTCCCTTTGTGCAACTAGTACTTATTATAACAATTGTATTCTTTACATAATCAGGCAAATCTAATGTTATGTGACTGGCTGTCAGAAAAATATGAATCTGGCTAACATAATACAATATAAAAATTCATCCACAATCATCATGCTCATTTTGCAAATACAGTTTGGATAATTAGCCTTGGCAAGTCATTTAACGGACACTTACCGAAAATGTTCCCCACATTAGGGAAAGCACTCACTAAGATGGATCTTGTATAACAATGTCAATGCAGTTGATAGCCTGTGCTTTCTCCACCCACTATCTATTCTTTAGGTCATGGGTTTTTTGTTGGACCGTGGCCTTCAGCCACCTGTAGAGCTGCTTTGCTGTTCCCAAATTGGGTTGTTGCTTTGAGTTCAGAAATGCCTTGCGCTTGCGACTTATTAGCTCCTGGATCTCCTGGTCGTTCTTGTCAAACCAGTCTTGCTGTTTCCTGGTTGAGTGACCGAATGTCTTTTTGCAGGCGCTGGTTATGGTGGCCTTGAGGGCAGACCAGGCACTGTGGACACTCTGCGTCTCGGGGTCATCGAGGGTCGCCAGGTTGGCAGTGAGGCTCTGGCTGTATAGGGCTTTCTTAATGGTCTTTGAGTGCCCCGGCATTGATTTTTCTGCAGCATTGTTTCTGTTGCCATTGCTGCTTTGGAGCTATATTGATGTTGATGACGGAGCGGATGAGGGGGTGGTCTGTCCAGCAGTCGTCGGATCCTGCCATGGCGCAGGTGATGCGTACATCCTGGCGGTCCCTCGTTCGGACGATAACGTAGTCGAGCAGATACCAGTGCTTGGAGCGAGGCACTGACCACACTTGACCAGCTCCGATGGGCGGGCCACGTCATCTGCATGCCCGACACGAGACTCCCAAAGCAAGTACTCTACTCAGAACTCCTACACGGCAAGCGAGCCCCAAGTGGGCAGAGGAAACATTTCAAGGACACCCTCAAAGCCTCCTTGATAAAGTGCAACATGCCCACCGGCACCTGGGAATCCCTGGCCCAAGACCACCCTAAGTGGAGGAAGAGCATCCGGGAGGGTGCTGAGCACCTCGAGTCTCATCGCCGAGAGCATGCAGAAATCAAGTGCAGACAGCGGAAGGAGCGTGCGGCAAACCAGACTCCCCACCCACCCTTTCCTTCAACCACTGTCTGTCCCACCTGTGGCAGAGACTGTAATTCCCACATTGGACTGTACAGTCACCTGAGAACTCACTTTTAGAGTGGAAGCAAGTCTTCCTCGATTTCGAGGGACTGCCTATGATGATGATTGTGCAGTTGAGATTTACTATTTTGCCTTCAGCTGCAGGTCACAGGTCAATGGGCATCGGCCAACACTTGTCAATATTAACAGTTATCAATATGCAGTTATGATTTTGAAGCCTTGTAGTTGTAATATATAAATATTATTTTAATAATAAAGTACGTGTTATTTCTCTTTAGGGGCTAATTCAGCAATTGTTGTTTGTTATGGGGGAGCCAACTGCAGCCAAAACGCACTGCACGAGATACAGCCAAGCTTGCAGGAAGACTTCTGGTGCTGAGCCTGTCCTCAACGGCTCTGGCTCTTACCAAGACAACTATTTTCTACCAGTACAGTTTGAGGTATGCTCAACATTTATATTAATGAACTGAGTATAAAGCCAAGTGTTGATGATGCATCCAATATCTTAAGGTATGCTTTATTGCCTGCTGCTCTGTTAATATTGTCAGTGCTGTCCCATTTTCTATTGTTAGCCCTTCGCTTGTTAACTGAGCAAGTTAATACACTTGATTATTTCTCTGCTCACGTCCGACCTTAACCTTATCTATGATAAATGACTGTAGATGCTCAATCATTGAGGGTATTCAAGGCTGAAATTGATAGATTTTTGGACTCTATAAGAGAATTGAGGGATATGGGGCCCAGCGGGAAAGTGGAGTTGAGGTCGAAGTTCAGCCATGATCCTATTGAATGGCTGAACAGGCTCAAGGGTCCATGTGGCCTACCCCTGCTCCTATTTATTATGTTCTTATGACAAATGGGCGATGGATTTGTTTGCAGAATGTCTCATGTACTTCAACATCTGTCGGAATGTGCATAAGTGGCACTGGGTTTTAGTGGGTTATGTGCCTCACACATGGACGCCTTGTGTGGTTTCTGCTTGTAAAATCCCAATATACATGTTTTTTCCTCCTGCTGAAACTGTATGCATGAATGTCTGGGAGGGAATATGGTTTCTGCATTTGGGAGCATTAATTAGTTATTGCTGCAGACGCATGGAAATAATGATTACAATACCTTATTTCGCTGGCACTGCAGAGCTAAATAAGATCATCTTTCTGCTTAAAGCAACATCTGAAACACAAGTTTGTTTGTTTTAATGTGCAATTTGTCGTGTCATTTTTATAAATGTTTAACAATTACCCAATTGCTAAAATTGTGCATAATTATACAAATTATCAACTCAGCTTTGTCCATTAGATAGCAAATAAAGTGATTAGATGGTTGTACACTAAATTTAGTAGGTAAGCTGAAAAATCTCCTTCAGAATCATAATTGATGTATTCAGGCACAAATATCTGCCTATTTTTGTCTGAGTGACAGATTATTGATTTTATACATTGCATGGAATTTGTCCACCTCTGCCCAGCAATCAGGGATGTTGATTCTGCCATTTAAGAATATAGGTTAACTTTTCTATCTCTGCAAATTTGTACGGCTGAGAAACGTCCAGTGACATCAGAACTCAGATGGCAAATCAATTGGTGAGTTCCTCAGAGCACCCTTGAATGTACTGTTATTAAATTTAATTATGATTGCAAACATACCTGAAAAATTGTTAACTTCCCAGAATGCTTGCAGCCATACGTTAAGATGAAATACTGAGCCTCTGTCCCAACTTGGACAGAACCTAGACAATAGAAAAGCAGTAGTGCTAATTGCATTGATGCCATCTCGGGTAGTGAGACTGGCATAAGTACTACTGTGTAAATAGCAGCTTCAGCACCAATACAGATGGCAGAATAGCAATTTTCCAAGCTCCGTAATTCATATCCGATGCAACACTTGACGGTTTCATTGCTTAATGGAGCTGACTGAAGCTTTAGGGCTGGATTTTCCTGTTTTCTCCGCTCTGTTTTTCGTCCCGGAGCAGCGGCAATGGCGGCGGTGAGGTGTTTTGGCTGGGCGGTCAGCCTCCAGCGCCCTGCAGCGATCCTCAGGTCCGGCTTGGCAGCGGCGCTGAGCAGCACCGCCCGGAAGAGCTGCATCCGGTGTGCAACGCCCCTGGCTGCGACACTGGCGCGAGTTTTGATTCTTGCCCGACCCGTACACCGCAAAACGCACCCCGCAGTGACTGCCTAAGAAATCAGGCGGTCCAACGATACTGACAGCGGAAAGCTAAGTAATGGACTCCTATGGTAAGTGTGATTGTTTTTTATTTTTATTTTTTTTGTTATTTATGTTGTGATGGCGTGGGCAATGGTTTGGGAATGTTTTTCTGGGTTTTAGTTTAGGTTTTTTTTCCCCCCTCCACGCGACTCTTGGAGCGCTCCCGGCCCGGCTCTTTAGCTCAGGAATTTCCCATCCTTGCGCCCTAAAAGAGGTGTACAATGCCTCCCTTAGCGCTACGCCCCCTGACTCATGGTCCAGCTGCCCAAACTTACTTACTGAGGCACAACCTATTCCTGGGCGCTAACTTTCCTGTCCCGCCGCCATTATTGGCCCAAAAACATCCAGCCCTTAATGTTTGAAGAAGGTGGCAGATTTGCTGAACTGAAAAGACATTGGCCCGGATTTTGCGGCCAGCAGAGAAGGAACAGAGCTTGCCATTCACTATGCTGACAGCTGACCACGGAGTTGTTACGGTCTTCTGAGCAAGGACTTGCTGTTGTCAAGCATCTGATCCAGTGTGGCATCTCCAAAGGGTTCGGTAGCATGTGAGAGCAGATGGCTCTTCAGCCATCAGATTGAAAAATCCTCACTGAGACACACTGTCTAAACCAGGAAATATAAATCAGGAAGTATAAATTAGATTTAAATCATGTACAGAAAGAAAAATAAAAAGATTGGGAAAGAAATATCGGATTAAGAGAGAGATAAAAGAGACATATAGAAAAAATTTAAATATTGTTTAAATTAAAAAAAAATCTCCAACACTAATTAAATTCTGAAATGTAAATATTCAGTGCCAGAGATGTTGTTTGGCAGTAATTATGACTTATCATGCCATTAAAAATTCACTCACACCTGAATGTATCAGCCCTAACTTTGTCTGCCGTGTTTAGTGGGTGACTAGTGGGTAAGTACCGCAACTTCACACCGTCGAATTGATTTCAGTGGCAAGTCCATCGGCGAGGTGCTGTTATAGCGCATCCTGTGGAGGAGCAGGGTAACTCGGAACGCAGCTTCCAGATTTCCGTGTTTTACTGCGCATGTGCGGACTCTGGAATTTGCTGTCAGATTTACTCCATAATAATGGTGAGTGCTGCTATCCTCGCCGTTGTTCTCAACACAGAATCTGGGCCATTACGACTACCGACTCTATTTTACATAAGAACATAAGAAATAGGAGCAGGAGTAGGCCATACGGCCCCTCGAGCCTGCTCCACCATTTAATACGATCTTGGCTGATCCGATCATGGACTCAGGTCCACCTCCCTGCCCACTCCACATAACCCCGTATTCCCTTATCTCTGTCTTAAATTTATTCAATGTCCCAGCTTCCACAGCTCTCTGAGGTAGCGAATTCCTCTGAGAAAAGAAATTTCTCCTCATCTCAGTTTTAAATGGGCGGCCCCTTATTCTAAGATTATGCCCCCTAGTTCTAGTCTCCCCTATCAGTGGAAACATTCTCTCTGCATCCACATTGTCAAGCCCTCTCATAATCTTATACATTTTAATAAGATCACCTCTCAATCTTCTGAATTCCAATGAGTAGAGGCCCAACCTATTCAACCTTTCCTCATAGGTCAACCCCCTCATCTCCAGAATCAACCTAGTGAACCTTCTCTGAACTGCCTCCAAAGCAAGTATATCTTTTCGGAAATATGGAAACCAAAACTGCACGCAATATTCCAGGTGTGGCCTCACCAATATCCTGTATAACTGTAGCAGACTTCCCTGCTTTTATATTCCATCCCCTTTGTAAGAAAGGCCAAGATGCCATTGGCCTTCCTGATCACTTGCTGTACCTGCAAACTTACCGTTTGTGTTTCATGCAGAAGTACCCCCAGGTCCCGCTGCACTGCAGCACTTTTGCAATCTTTCTCCATTTAAATAATAACTTGCTCTTTGATTTTTTTCTGCCAAAGTGCATGACCTCACACTTTCCAACATTATACTGCATCTGCCAAATTTTTGTCCAGTCACTTATCCCGTCACTATGTCCTTTTGCAGATTTTTTGTGTCCTCACACATTGCTTTTCCTCCCATCTTTGTATCATCAGCAAACTTGGCTACGTTACACACGGTCCCTTCTTCCAAGTCATTAATATAGATTGTAAATAGTTGGGGTCCCAGCACTGATTGCTGCAGCACCCCAAGAGTCACTGATTGCCAACCCGAAAATGAACCATTTATCCCGACTCTCTGTTTTCTGTTTGTTAGCCAATCCTCTATCCATGCTAATATATTACCCCCAACCCCGTGAACTTTTATCTTGTTCAGTACCCTGTTATGTGACACCTTGTCAAATGCCTTCTGGAAGTCCAGATACACCACATCCACTGGTTGCCCTTTATCCACCCTATTCGTTACATCCTCAAAGAATTCCAGCAAATTTGTCAAACATGACTTCCCCTTCATAAAACCATGCTGACTCTGCCTGACCGAATTATGCTTTTCCAAATGTCCTGCTACTACTTCTTTTATAATGGACTTCAACATTTTCCCAACCACAGATGTTAGGCTAACTGGTCTATAGTTTCCCACTTTTTGTCTGCCTCCTTTTTTAAATAGGGGCATTACATTTGCAGTTTTCCAATCTGTTGGGACCTCCCCAGAATCCAGGGAATTTTGGTAAATTACAACCAGTGCATCCACAATCCCTGCCACTACTTTTCTTAAGACCCTAGGATGCAAGCCATCAGGTCCAGGGGATTTATCTGCCTTTAGTCCCATTATCTTATTGAGTACCACCTCCTGAGTGATTGTGATTGTGTTAAGTACCTCCCCCCCTATCGCCCCTTGACTATCCCCTGTTGGAATATTGTTAGTGTCCTCTACTGTAAAGACTGATACAAAATATTTGTTCAGAGTTTCTGCCATCTCCATGATCCCCATTATTAATTCTCCGGTCTCGTTTTCTAAGGGACCAAAATTTACTTTAGTCACTCTTTTCCTTTTTATATACATATAGAAACTCTTGCTTCATTTTAACGGCAAGGTTGCATTAAAAATAATTGGTAGATAGATTGGGCGTGGGGGGGCGGGGCGCCATTGCCAAAGTAATAGGCTCAATACTGCTATTGGAGAAAGTTAAATCTGTCGTAGGGAACTTGGGGGAACATATGATCTTCTTAGAATCAGCATAGAAGCATAAAGTCTCTCAATAACTTAACACTATAGCAGTAATTTTAACTTCTGCCTATTAATGTAAAACATGATTATTGGACGAGGTGTATCATGGGCAGTCAATCTAATATTGCCTATGCCCTAAGCTCTGGAATTCCCTGCCTAAACCTCTCCGCCTCTCGACCTCTCTTTCCTCCTTCATGGTGCTCCTTAACATCTACCTCTTTGACCAAGCTTTTGGTCACCTGCGCTAATTTCTCCTGTGAAGTGCCTTGGAACGTTTCACTACATTAAATACATACTGTGGCGTGAAAATTCCGATGTCCCAGGCCCGTACGAAGTTTCTACGAACCCGGGAAGGCATCGGTAAAGCCGATTTTCAGCGCGCAATGCGCATGCGCTGAAAACTGGCTTTTCCGATCTGTCTAGCTGGAGTTTGACAGATAATCCGCAGATCGGGAGCGAGGACATTTGTACGGGCAAGGTTGGGCTATTTACCCATATCTTGCCCAGCAAATGTCCTCAAAAATCTTGCACCTGAAAAAGCAGGTGCATAGCCTACTTTTACAGGCACAAGTGTTTTAAAACACACAAAAACTATTGTAAAATAAAATTATAAACATATAGTTTATTGTTAAAAACCCTCCTCACTACGGTAAGTTTATTTTTAACCATAATTTAAAAAACTTTTTTAAAAATCGGGAAAATATTTTATTTTTATAAGACATAATAACTTTAATTTCAATTAATTTTAATTATGTGAGGTCTGTTTTTTATTTTTTATTATTGTGTGATTGGTTTTGCTCCCATTAATAACACTGAAAACTCGTAGATACGCGAGTCTCAGTGCTATTAATGGGAACCTGTGAACTACCTACCTGATTGGCTGAGCAGTCACACGTGACTGCATCTTCTGCGTCGGAACCCTCTGGGCGGGAGCGGGCTTTGCAGCGTGGGAGGAGAAGGCCTCCCCTTCGGAAATCAAGGCGCTTCCTAGACCACCAGGTAAATTCATAAAAAATCTCCAATGAGGAGGCAATTGCCCGCCGGAAGACCCCCAGAGGAATTTCTGCCCCACTGTTGTTGCCCATTTTCCACTATCGCCAAAAGTCAAAATTACTCCTTGGAGTGAAGAATCAGACCCATGGGACTTTGTTCCTAAACTGGATCCAAATAGCACAAATAATATGAGTGTGGGAAACTGAAGGATGTTGGTTGGCCTACCGTGCCTGTGCCAGCTCTTACTATTGAACTATCTACTCTTATTCCATTTTCCTGTCACAACTATTTACAATCTATATTAATGACTTGGATGAAGGAATCGCGTGAAATGTAGCCAAGTTTGTTGATGATACAAAGATGGGTGGGAAAGCAAATTGTGAGAAGGACACAAAATTTCTGCAAAGGGATATAGGGCCCAAATTTCCCCATGAGTTGCACCGTTTTTTTTGGTGTAACTTGATTTTTCTGATATATCTTTTTAGTTGCAAATATGGCCATTTAATTTGCGCCAGTGTAAGTGAGTTAGTTAGGTTTTTTGTTTAAGGTCAGTTTTTTTTTCAAAAGGGGCCATTCCCAGCCACTTACATCATTTATATCAATTTGGCCAGAAAAAAGTTGTACTAAACTAACTTAGGACAGCGTATGTGTCCACTTTTGTCTGCACAGAAAGACCTTCTTACAGTTAAGAAATCGGTGCTAGTAACTACATTTAAAGCACCACCAAGCACCAAACAAAGCACAAAAAGTAATAAGCAATTAATTAACAAATAAAATAGAAGGAACCCTGCACCTAAAGCACCAAGACCAAAGTAATAAGCAATCAATAAATAACAAATAATAAAAATAGAAGGAACCTTGCACCTAAAGCACCAAAATCAATCAGTAAATAACAAATAAAAAATAGAAGTCCTAGCTTAGGGAACGCAGCGGGCCGCCGTTGAGGGAGCCCATTCGGCCAGGGCTAGGGACAGTGTGCTTCGGCCCCTCCCACAGAGCCTGCAGCGCACGTTTGCAGAATCGGCCTGCCAGGAGCTACTGCACATGCGCGCAGACTCTAGCGTGCATGTGCAGAGGTCCCGGCACTGTTTTCAGCGCCCCCTCTCTTTCCTCTGCGCCACGCCAGCTCCACAGACAGCCCGAGAATCGGCCATGATCGCATGGATTTTTTTTGGCGCTGCTTCTGATGTAAAATGTCGGCGGGGGGCTCAGAGGGGCGCCGAAAAAACCGGAGGGCCAAATTTGGGCCCAGAGACAGGCTAAGTGAGTGGGCAAAAATTTGGCAGATGGAGTATAATGTAGGAAAATGTGAGGTTATCCACTTTGGAAGAAAAAATAGAAAAGCAAATTATAATTTAAATGGAGAAAAATTGCATGGTGTTTCAGTACAGAGGGACCTGGGAGTCCTTGCGCATGAAACACAAACAGTTAAGGTATGCAGGTACAGCAAGTAATCAGGAAGGCAAATGGAATGTTGGCCTTTATTGCAAGGGGGATATAGTATAAAAGCAGATAAATCCTGCTACAACTGTACATGGTGTTGGTGAGGTTACACCTGGAGAACTGCGTACAGTTTTGGTCTCTGCATTTAAGGAAGGATATACTTGCACTGGAGAAGGTTCACTAGGTTGATTCCGGAGATGAGGGGGTTGACTTAAGAAGATAGGTTGAGTAGGTTGGGACTATACTCATTGGAGTTCAGAAGAATGAGAGGTGATCTTATCGAAACATATAAGATAATGAGAGGGCTTGACAAGTTGGGTGCAAAGAGGATATTTCCACTCATAAGGGAAACTAAAACTAGGGGGTATAGTCTCGGAGTAAGGGGCCAAGGAGGAATTTCTTCTCTCCGAGGGTTGTAAATCTATGGAATTCTCTGCCCCAGAGAGCTGTGGAGGCTGGGTCATTGAATGTACTTAAGGTGGAGATAGAAAGATTTTTGAGTGATAAGGGAATAAAGGGTTATGGGGAGCAGACGGGGAAGTGGAACTGAGTCTATGATCAGATCAGCCATGATCTTATTAAATGGTGGAGCAGGATCGAGGGGTCAAATGGCCTACTCCTGCTCCTATTTATTATGTTCTTATGTTCATCAAAATTCCTGCCTAATTCCCTTTTAAAGAAGAGGAGAAAGCATATAACAATGACTAGCACTTTAATCACTTTTCACAATAGTTAGTTCTTGTTCTCAGATAACTGGTTTCTTTCATAAATGTAGTATGAGGCAGCACATTGAAGCACCAGCACGAAATGCAGGTCCAATCTACCCCTCCAGTTCCTCAAGTTTACTTGCAGTTTTTAAAAGCAGAAATATTTCAGATTTTCTTCACTTTTTCCCAAGAGGAAAAGAAAATTAAATTTTTCAATATCGGCTGTTGGCACATTTGAAGGTTAGAACAGTCACTCAGGATTTGGAGAGGCAGCTCAAGCATACTTGTAGATGTACATAAATTACATTTCAGCAGCCTTAAACCTGGGCGTTTGGTCAAGTAAAGTTCAAGGGGTTGCCAGATTTTTAAAAAGGACGTAATTTTGAACAGATTTCTTTGAGCCTTGACATCGTCATTGTAAACACGTTTTAAGGAACATTTTATAGAATTGTGACTTGGCAGCCATTGAATTTACTGCTTCCTTTGTAAATGATTATTTTAAAGATTGAATTCAAAGCCTAAAGCTAATACTAGATTTCTGACATGGCTAACTGTTCTGTAGATATATATAGCCAGGCATATGATGCTTTATGGAAAGCATTATGAGTGTATTTGATTTGTGTAATCTGCAACAGAAGTCAACTACAGAGTACAACTACTTTGAAGTGGCTATTCATAAAGTTCTAATGATTGTAAGGGTGCAGTGTACTATTTTTCTGGCTCTCAATCGTAAATATTTTGAGGATTTCTATTTTGGGTGTAGATTTAATGAACCCATAGCCTGCCAAATGTAAGTTTCTCCTAAGCATTCATAGACAATTTGAGATATAGGAAACCAAAATTGAGGGAGCACAGATATCTCGGAGGATTGAAGGGCTGGAGCCTATTTTACCAATTAAACAAAGACAATTAGAAATATACATCGTGATCTGGATTAGCAGAGAAATGCCTCACTACTAAAGCAATCCCTCTTGACTGTGGGAGTTAAACTACATGATGAGCAACAGTGACCCACTGAGGTCTATAAGACTGGACCTACTATATGGCAACAGGAGAAAGTTGTACAATTCCTAATGAAACAATTTCCCAAGCTTTACTTCATTGGTTTATGTCAAATCTAAACTCGCTATAGAAAGTCAGGAGGCGCTAACGGGGTGCTAATGATTTATTGCCCGGGGGCAGGCGCCAGAAGCGACCCATCCTGAATTGCCCCAGGAAAATGGGTTTGCACTGCACCCCTCACTTTTTGTCCCGGGTGGGGCGTGCATGCTGACCCCTTATCGACCTGCGCAACCCAATTTCACCCCGCGAGATTGGCAGTGCCAACCATCCACAGAGGAGGCAGCGTCGCAGTGCGGCTGGACCAAGAGCCACACATCATCGGCTCATAATTGATTGGTTCTCTTGAATGGAGGAAGCTGAAGTGTGCAGCTAATACTGACCGTGCTATGTGCCACGATAATGACACATTTCCGGTAACTCTACAATGATACACAAGACGCCAATGCAAAATGGTCAAAATAACTTTTGCGAATGACAACAACGTCTAAGGATAAGGGGTAAGCCATTTAGGACCGAGATGCGGAGGAACTTCTTCACCCAGAGAGTGGTGAACCTGTGGATTTCTCTACCACAGAAAGTTGTTGAGGCCAATTCACTAAATATATTCAAAAAGGAGTTAGATGAGGTCCTTACTGCTAGGGGGATCAAGGGGTATGGCGAGAAAGCAGGAATGGGGTACTGAAGTTGAATGTTCAGCCATGAACTCATTGAATGGCGGTGCAAGCTAGAAGGGCCGAATGGCCTACTCCTGCACCTATTTTCTATGTTTCTATGTTTCTATCGCCTCAACCAACAGAACCAACGCCCCCTTCGCCCTCGCCCCCCCCGCCCCGACTGGCAATGCCTGGCCCCTCATGACGCCAAGTTGTGCAACATGCAACACACTACAATGAATTTGGATACCTGTTGAGGAGAGTATTGAAGGCTGCCTCCAGAGCGGTCCAAGCATCGGAAATGCTGCTTGAGCACCTCTATTGTCTGCTCGATGGTGTTGCGGGTGGCCGCATGGCTCTGATTGTAGCCCCACAGGTTTACAGGCAGCAACGCTCATACTTCCAGCTCTCTGAGGAGCAGTGTGTGAGATGGCACGTGCCAGCCCCTCTGGGGCTCCACTATCGCTCGTTAAGCCCATCTCCCTCTGTGAGCGGGCATGGATGGGCTCATTGGACTCCTGAGAGGCACGGGCAATGCTTGAGGTGGCCTCCGCCACACTCACAGCAAATGCATCGATGCTCTGCAGGACCCTATCCATGCACCCATGAGGTTGCGGTGCATTTGCGTCGTCTCCCTGGACAGAGCCACCAAGTCCAGGTCCACGTCTGCCTGTCTCTCAGCAGGACCCCAGGGCCGATTCACCCTCTGGGGAGCTGGCCTCCGAGCTTCCCCTCCTGCTGGGTGTTGCTGTAGGCCACTGGGATAAGGAGCCTCGGAGTACTCAAACCCCTCAAAATCAGGCTCGTCCATCGATATGGTGTCCCCACTCGTAGGACTGATGGCGCCTCCAGTTCAGTGAGCACACTCTCGTCCGCTCCCTCGTCATCTCTCCCGTTGCCTGATGTTGATGGTTCAGGGGCAGGCTGCTGCGCTTGTGGTTGATCATCTGTAAGCACAAAGGCATGTATTTAGCAGCAGGGGAGGGGGCAGGGAGATAAGAGGAAGGTGGCATTGGACATTTGCATGTAAAGGGGATAGACCATTTGATATCAGGGGGCAAGGAACTCACATAAATCGCTAGCGCCATTCACATACCGTCACTACCCATAGGGAGCATTGCCTCGCCGCCGGCCACCGTGTGAACAGGGTTGCCCACGAGGGCCGACACTCACTGCTCCACCTCAGTGAGGTCCTGCAGATCAGGCTCTCCACCTCCAGTGCGCTGCTGCTGCTGGCGATTGTGCACCAATTTCGCCTACAATAACAAGAAGAAGAAGGTGTGAGTGAGTGTGCAGCTCATCGTGTGGCACATGTGTCTTCTATAGAGTAGCTGCTACTGTATGGATGTGTAAAGATATGCATTATAATCTGCGTGGCTGTGCACAGAGCATGTGGGAAGGGTGGGAGGAGGTGAGAGCCACCTAGGATTGCGGCTCAGGGTGTCGTTTGCCAAATGCATATCATGAGTCAAAGGGTAATGCGAGGAGGGGTGAGAATGAATAGGGGTCAAGAGGGTCTGTGCCGCCCAAATGCACAGGACATGGCTGGTGAAGTGAGCTGCAGGTTGCTTCGCCAACCCACACCATGGCCTGCAACACATAGAGAAGGGGCAGCTTCCTCAAAGACTTTACGTTGTGAGAGGCAGTGATCTTGCAACCATGGCATTAATGTAAAGGGTGCTCACCTTGACGACCCTCGTGAGGTCGTTAAACTTCTTGCAACATTGGGTAGCAGTATGAGGCACCGTGTCTGTCGCAGACACCTCCTGTGCAATCTCCCTCTAAATCCTCCAAAATAGTCTTGGCACAGGCCTCCTTCCTCCAGCAAGCTGCAACGCAGGTCACCTCCTCTCTATAGCATGTATCAATGCCTCAGCGGCCGTGGCTGAGAAGCGGCGTGCTCTCTGACATCCTGCCTGCTCCTCCATTTTCCCACTCTGCTCAAAGTGCACAGGTGGAACTGCGCATGTGCAAACTTACGGTGCCGCGTCCTAAACATTCGGCTGGGCTTGGGAACTATAGCAGACATCTGCGCATGCGCAAGTAAAGTTGTGTTTTTTGTGCGGCGATTTTCGATTGGGTTAGCTGAGCACAGGTAACACCTGATTTAGCACCCCCATTCATTGCAGCTGAGTTTTGGGTGAATTTCTCAGATGGAGGTGCAAACTTTTATAGGCCGTAAAATTTACCGCCCCATCGCCATTAGCGCCCTAAGAAGCCTCCAACTGAAAATCCAGCCCATAGACTGTAAATGTTTGTGGCATATTTTAAGAGCTATGTGCACAACAGGCTCTTAATATAGCCATCTGTGTTCTTATTGAGAGGTTGGAAGATTTTCTCTCATATTTAGGATGGTACATTGAGACTGACCTGGCCTGCCTGCTTTAGGCTTTATTTTGTTTCCTCCAGCACTGTGACGTTGAAATAAACAATAAAGCTACTCAAATCAGGAATATTTTAATCCTAACTTGACAAATTAAGCAAAGTAGCAACACTTAACCAATGCTCACTCATTGACCTTTTTTCCTTCTGTTCTCTCCTCTATTCCTTCTCCCCATTTCAAGTTGTGATTTGAATTTTATTCTTTCTCAACTATTCGTCTCTTTTTGCTTCAGCCTCTTTATGCTTATTACATTTCGAATGTTTCCATGCCTGCTCCCACTCCCATTATGGGATTGTTTTTTTTAAAACTTTCATTGGATGATCACAAACTTTAAATATTGACAACGGGAACTTGGATTCAGATCTTCAATGCGATCACAATATCAGTGCAATCACAGTATCAATGACCAGGTAAGTGTTTGGTGGGTATTTGATGGGCAGTAGTTGGGGAAATAGCCCAACTCTGCACTGGAGAATGTCAATTTCTGTCAAGCAAAAAACTGACAGATCACAAGTTCCGGATTCACATCGCATGCAGAAACCTGGAACTTGTGGGGCACTTATGATGGCGTAAACTGTGAGTGCGCCATCAAAGGCCCTGGAAAATCAGGGCCAATAAGTTGCACTAGGGCGAACAATTCAAATCTTTTCATGTTCGTAATAAACTAGTGACATCGTTCTCATGCAACAAATACATTACTTTGTTATTTCGGTGACTATTTTATATTGTTTAGTTGACTTCTTAAAACCAAACGTTCATGGTTTCCCATAAATTTCCAAGAAAAAATAAAATGTAATCTCAGTAAGTCAAAGCAGAAGCCGTAAACTCATGGGATTCATATCATAATTGACATGTCACGACATTTTTGGCTTTGAAGTTTTTTGCGAGTTATTTGACTCAATAGTATTTGACTTTTGGTGAGTTTTACTAATTTAAAGTAAAACAATCCAGATCTGCTGTTACAATTCTAAAAAGATCTGAAGCTGGAAAATCGGAAAACAAAAATGACCACTGAGGGTAAAAGGAGGAAGTAGACAATGGGCTGGAAATTCATCAACCTTCCGCCATTTTGGGCGGAAAATGGTGCGGCGGGAAATTCATTGAAGTAAGAACATAAGAAAGTGGAGCAGGAGGAGGCCATTTGGCCCCTCGAGCCTGCTCCGCCATTTAATAAGATCATGCCATTTAATAAAATACTGCTGGGGAGCGCTCCGCTGGCATGCAGGACTGGAAGAAGCACTTCTGCCCGAGTTTTGTCACAGTGGTGACCCGTAGATGGGAAAAAAAACGCAGAGGAAAAACCCTGTTGGACCAGCCCTTGGAAAGGCGGTAGGTATGAAACCTTGCAAAAAGATAAGTTAAAGATTTTATTTTTAAATTATTTCACATTGATTCACTAGAAAAGGCTCTTGTGAATGTTTTGCGATTTAAAAAAAAAAAATTTTGTAAAAATATTTTGCGTGTTTTCCCCCTCCCTAAGCCCAACTCGCGGATTAAAGTTGGCAAGGATCGCGGTTTCCGCCGCGAATCCTCGTGCAATGCTGATTTTTTCCTGCTGGGCGGATTGTTTCCCATTTTTTCATGAATCTTCCGCCTCTAAATCATAGCGGAGTCATAGCATCTTTTTTTGGCGGCAAACCGGTGGTGGTTTTTGATCAATTTCCAGCCCATTGTCTTTGTCATTGACTTCCAATGACTAAGCAGTGACCATACTGATGAGCAACATGCTCTGTACCAGGAACTCCCCAAAGTGCAACTAACTCCAAATATACAATTCAGCTAGAATGAAGGATTTCCAATTAGTTCCTGTTAGATCTCTTAATTTCCAATGAAATACGAACTCCGATTGTAGCTTTAATTTCTTTATTTTTGGCAGAGAGCAACAACAAGTTCTTGGCTTTAAGCCAGGTCTTTGTCCTTCTGGGACCACATGGTCAAAATGGCTGTACTTATACCTGGATCAATTTACAGAAAAGAACTCTCCTTCTTTGACCTTATTGGCTCAATTAATAGCCTTTTAACCTTTTAATTGGCTCGCTACCCAAGGGTCCTAAAATGTCAAGTTGATTGATGCCTTAATGCAACATGCTGAACTGCATGTAGTATTGGAGTCTGTGTTTTCTCTACTTGTCTAAATGCAGCCTGTTTGAATTCTCTATCAATCCCCCCTTTGATTCTTTCACAAACTGAATCATAAAACATCAGGTATCACTGGTTAAACATTCTACAAAATAATTTCATACATGTTAATAGAGTTTCCTTCTAAAATTTGTTGATGTATTTCGCCACATGTCCGGACTAGTAGCTTTCACACAAATTTACACCAACCCGAGTTCCATCGTGGCCACAATGGAAGTCTGGTTTTAGTAGGTTAATTAACCTTATTCCAATTTAATCCAAATCAATATCTTAATTCAACCAGTAAACAACCTTCCCTTAAGCATAACATACTCCTGTGCCACTTATAGACGGTCTGCTGGGACCTGCAAGGTGTCTCACCTGCGGGACAGCAGCTACAGCCGCCTGGTTGCAACAACATTTAATCAACATAAACAAACAATATAAAAGTAAAACAATTACAACAAATAGAATTAAACCTTCCACCAATGAAGTTCCTATTGAACCTAGCCATTCAGTGGCTCCGCTCCACAAAGTGAATGATGGGGGTTGCTTAAGTTTTTCTACCTCCTTTTGGATATGCTCCGCTAAGTGGGTAATTTCTTCGGAGCTATCTGGGATATATGTGCAACACTCAGTTCCGAGTAGGGCGCAAGGACCTCCCTTTTCAGCCAGGATGTAGTCAAGGGCCAGTCTATTCTGTAGGGCTACTGTGCGGATTGCTACCATTTCTGCATTGACTTTAACTAGGGCCTCTGACGTATCATTGGCTACTCGTTCCACAACGGATGCCATGTTAATGGATTCCCTTGCCAGTTTGGCGGTCCCATACCCGGGAATCAGAATGGCAAAGAACCTCTCTGTTTCTGTGATAGCTCTCTTAGGACAGTGTAAATGTTCCGACAGTGACTTTATATGATACATATAAGGCACAATGTAGGCTAAATAACAGGATCCCATCCAATTCTGGGGCAGCCAAGGGTAGGCCTTATGGTCACACACCCAACAGGTGCCATTATATGCAATGAATGTTAGCTGTTTCTTTGTCAGCAACACTCCGGGGCCTGTCCAGGCTTTTCCATCTGTTTTATTCAGAATCCCCGTTACGTTAAAAATTCCCACATCGGCCCAGTTTGGACGGTTCCGTGGCTTTATTATATTATAATTCCGGGAGCAGTTACTATACCCCATTTTTTGGCCTCCTTTGATGTTTCTAATCAGACAGACCGATTCCCCCGGTCTTCCTATTCCCATTGTATTAGTGATAACAAAAAATGGGGGCCGTTTGGAATTATTGTAGCACGGTTGGTATCCCCCTTCAAAGGTAGTCAGATTGTAACCTGCTGACTTCCATTTACGTGCCCAGTTTTCCATATCCTGAAACGCATTGCCTGTTTTGTTTTGATTAATTATCCACTCAGCCATTTCCGAGATATTCAAGGGAACTGGCCTCAAGGGAATCCCTCCCTTTGAGTGAATAGGAATATGCGCACACACCCAACAACTAGAAATGTTACCTTGTTTGGCATAAATGTATGACATATATAAAAAGGTATTTACATGTAATTCCCTTGCTACCCTACTATTTCCCTTTGGTGAAGAGGGTCGGCTGGTAAGAAGTAGGCCTATGCCTAGAATACTTACAATCAATAATACAGTAAATTTATACATTTTCGCAAAAAGTAATTGTTCTTATTAGATTTCAGCTTCAGTTACGGGTGCTCGTTTAACGTGTGAAGCGTGGATCCAGGCTTTCTTTCCTTGGACTTTAACAGCTGCCTGGGTGGTCAATAACACTTGATAAGGTCCCTCCCACTTGGCACCCAAAGGTTCTTTAAGCAACTTTTTCACATACACCCAGACTCCCGGGATGATGTCGTGTCCTCCTTCGGGTGGATTACCCCAAGCTGCCGATACCTGTCGGGAAACAGAACTAATAGCATTGGTTAAGTTCTGACAGTGTGATAACAAAGTGTCACTCATTAAGTGAACATCAGCTTTCCGTAAATCGATAGTTCCTGGCAGCGACATGGGTCTTCCTGTTATAATTTTAAATGGGCTTAGACCTGTAGTTCTGTTCAGGGTTGCCCTAATGCTACATAGCACTATTGGTAGTGCCTGGGGCCATGGTGTTCCTTCTTGGTGATATTTGGCAAGCCGTTGTTTCAGAGTTCGATTCATTCGTTCTACTTGTCCTGATGATTGTGGATGATAAGGACAGTGTAAATCCCACGTAATGTTCAGTAACCTACAGACTTCTTGGCAGACAGCACCTGTGAAGTGTGTTCCCTGATCTGAGTCAATGCTACTCGGGACTCCCCATATCGGAATGTAATCCTTACACAAGACCTTTGCAGTGTGATTGGCTGTGGCTCTTTTAGTTGGGACAGCTTCTACCCATCTAGAGAATCTGTCGACCATGACAAGAATGTTAGTGTATCCTGGGCATGAAGGAAGAGATATATAATCAACCTGCAGATGCTGGAATGGTCCGACAGGGGCAGGGGGCCTTAGTTGGGGCATTACCGTGATGGGTCCAGAATTATTTTTCTGGCAGACCACACAGCGGTCTGTTACCAGCTGGGCATGTTTTTAAAATCCCCGACCCCCACCAGCTTTTCTGGAACCGTGCCGTCATCTGTTGTGAGGCCAAGTGTCCCCACGAGTAGATCTGTTGGGCTAAAAAAGGCATAAGCGCTTGTGGCGTGACTGGCTTGTCGGTAACTCTTTGTCTCCAGACACCATCTTTGCATAGCTTAATTCCTGCCTCAATCCATGTCCATTTTTCCTCTCGGGAGCACTCGCCTTGCATTGTTTGAAGGTCTCGTGTCAGAGTCCTGAGTGCTTTCAATCTGCACATCTGTGTTGGTTCTTCTGGAGGAGTGCCCTGTGAGGCGGCATCTTTAGCTGCCTGGTCGCCTAGGGCAGTTCCCTGTGCTTCCGTGGTATTTTCCTTGGTATGGGCCTTACACTTCAGGATGGACACTTCCTGAGGTAATTGTATGGCCTCCAGTAAGTCTCGGACTTCTTTTCTATTTCGGATAGGTGTACCAGCAGCAGTGAGGAATCCTCTTTTCCGCCATAACAGACCAAAGTCGTGAGCGACTCCAAAAGCATAACGCGAATCTGTGTAGACATTAGCTGTCAGTCCTTCTGCTATTCGACATGCTTCTGACAGGGCCCGTAACTCGGCCTGTTGTGCTGACGTTCCTGAGGGTAAACATCCTTTTGCCACTACCTCATATAAGGTTGTAACTGCCCATCCTGCTTTTCTGGTACCATTGTCAACAAAGGAGGAACCATCTGTAAACAGGATGAGGTCTGGGTTGTGCAGAGGCTCCTCTGCTGCTAAGGCTGCTTCTTCTGTTTTTTTTTAAATCTCCACGCAGTCATGCTCTTCACATTCTCCCCCCTCTTGCTCCCTCGATTCTGACATCGGGAGCATAGTTGCGGGATTAACCGGGCTGGCCCGGACGATATGGAGATTAGGAGCTTCCAAAACTGCTGTCCAGCGGGTCCATCTAGCTGCCGTCACCTGAGACATTGTATTCATAGACAGCAAAGCGTGTACGGTGTGGAGACACTTGACAATCAGCTTTTGGTCGAGGACTAGACCCGCAGTGATCATTACCGCTCGACATGTAGCTTCCATGGCCCTTAGGCAACTTCCCCATCCGAGGGCTACCGCATCCAGTTTTGCCGAATAATAGCCAATAGGTCTTTGCCGATCCCCATGTTCTTGTGTCAGTACAGCTGTCATATATCCTTCTTTCTCATGGACAAACAGGGTAAATGGCTTACCAATGTCGGGGATTCCCAGAGCCGGTGCCAAACACAAAGCCTTTTTCAAACTCAGGAAGGCCTCTTGCTGTTCCTTAGTGAGGGTGATGGCTTCTTTAGAGACACGTTTCCCCTTTAAAATATCATTCAATGGCTGAGCAAGCTGTGTGAAGGAGTCAATCCAATTTCTGTTAAAGTTACACAATCCCCAAAAAGACCTTAGTTCCTGAATAGTGGTGGGTTTTTTAGCAGCCCGAATGGCTGCAGTTCTATCCTGGGTAAGTTCTCTCTTTCCTTGTGAAATCTTTTGTCCCAGGTATACAACCTCTTCTTGGGATATTTGTGCTTTGTCGATGCTGGCTTTATGTCCTTTCAGCCAAAGGTGGTCCAGCAAAGCTCGTAAATCTTGTTCATGCTGTTCTTCCGTGTTTGAAGCTAGCAAGATATCGTCTACATATTGGATGACTGGATGACAAGGGAGGTAATTCTCGCAAATGGCTTTGTAAAGCCATGTGGAATACCGTAGGGCTGTTGTGGAAACCCTGCGGTAACCGGGTCCAAATATACTGTTGTCCTTGGACCGTGAAAGCAAACCACTGTCGAACCTCCGGTGCCAGAGGCACCGACCAAAATCCGTTGGCCATATCTATAACCGAGAAATATTTATGTTCCGGTTTGAGGGCATTAAAAATGGTGGAGGGATCTGCGACCAAACGAGCTTTTTGATCAATACACTGGTTAGCTTTCCTATAATCGACAGTCAAACGCCAAGTCTCATTAGATTTCTGTACCGGCCACACGGGGCTATTGGAGGAGCTATGCGGTTTCATAAGCACCCCTTGTTTCTCCAATTGCTGAATAACCGGTAAGATTCCCGCGATGGCAGTTGGACTGATGGGATACTGTTTAGTGCATAAATAGACTTGGTCCCGGTAAATGACGCAGGCTCCATCTGGAGTAGGCTACAATCGTTCTTATCTTTAGCCCATATCGGGTGTTCCTTCAATTCTTCTTTCTTCAAAGTTCTAATTGACCATGTCACCCGACCATCCTCGAAATGCAACGAAGAATCTACTTGGATTAGAACGTCCATTCCCAAAAGGGGTTGATCTACTGGACCTATCCAGACTGGCGTGGTTAGTTCATATGGACCCAGCCCTATAAGTACCGGTGTTGTCCTTTTAATTTCCATTTTATGGCCCCATAGGCTGTACGTGCCCTACCATCCAACGACAAAAAGTCTCCATATTGTAGGGGTAAGCATGTCAATTCCGCCCCTGTGTCTAAAAGACAGTCCACATCCTTATCGCCCACCCTCACAGTTATATATAGCCCATCTCCCCTTTGTTGTATTAGTACGAGGAGAGGGGCCAGGGTGGGCTCTAATCGTTTTTTGCTATCCCAAGTAACTCCTTCTGTTGTTGTATTGTCAGTCGCTTAAATGCTTCGATGAGGTCGTTATCTTGTGACAAGCCTGGCTTGTTGGCTGAATTGTATCCCTGGCTGTGTCCTCTTCCCCAGCCATGACCTTTCTGTTTTGCCCTGCACGTCTTGGCCCAGTGACCTTCTTTCCCACAATAATGACATTTTCCGGCTAATTTTCCTAATGACTGTTTATCGGAATCCTGGGATTTCCATCCCATAGCCTGTACAGCTCAGACTTTAGCTCCCATATCCCAATCTAATTGGTTACATCGATCCACCAATGCTACAAAGGTAGTTCCTCTACCTTCCCAGTCCGGTAACACTACCTTAAGCATTTTGGACAGTTCTGGCTTTAGACCTGCCACGAAAGCTGCTTTCAGGGGTCCAAACACTTGTTCATCCATTTCCTCATCCGTATTATTCATACCCAAATGTTCTAGCCACGTGCATCTAAACCGCTCGTCATACTCCAGGACCTCCTCTGTTCCTTTCTGTTGGCAGGCTGCAATTTTTCCCCAGTCTGTCTTAGCTGGACTGAAGGCTTGCAACCAGTGTTTAATCGCCTCCCATCCTGCATCTAAATCTTGCTCATCCTGCCCCAAAGCTTCTTCTACCTTGCCGTGCAATTTTCTTCCCTGTGTTTTTGGCTCCATTATGGTCAAAATTTGCACTCCGTCCCAAGGATGAAGTTGATATATATTTCTTAAGCGGTCCAATTGGTCCCACGTTTTTACTCCCCCTTTCTTTGGATTGGGCAATTCCTTGGACCATTTATCAATTTTCTCTGGGTCTGCCGGATCATGAATTAAGTATTTTTCATACAGCCTTTTCTTCGTTTTTTTGGTTCCGCCCTCATCCGCAGTCTCTTCTGATTTGACTACAACCCGTCTTTTTTTAAACGGTGCAAAGCGCACCCCTAATCCGTCATCCTCCGACCCTGTATCGTCGGAGGATTCAGAATTCGTATCTATTCTTCGGTCGTGTCTTCGGGTTTGCGCTTTTAATTTATCCAAACATGGGTACCCTGGGAATTGACCAATACATTTTCCTTTTCCTATTACTGTCTCTTGACCTAATGATTTTTTTCATTCTTTAATTTCACCTTTAAGATCTTTAACTTCCGCTTCCAGCTTTTCAAGTTCAAGTTTTTTCTGTCGCAGCTGTGCACAAACAGCTTGCAATTGGTCCTTTGTACTGGTCAGTTCTCGATCATGTTGGGAACGCATTATAATTTCATTCCGCTTTCGAATCTGGCCCATAACCGCTTGGGACCATCTAGTTCGCTCTTTATTTTTCATACGGGTCGTTTTTCCCCAGACCCTTTTAATCTCGTCCAAGGACCATTGTCCTTTGGAGGTTCCGTACTTTTGTTCGATCTTAATACAGGTTTTAGATAAGTTGAATTGTTGCTCTATGTATTCTTTCAACTGTTCGAGAATTAACTCTAGCGAAACTTCAGATGGTGCTTGCCCACCTTTAACAGTTGTAGGCAATTCCTTGCTCTTATCTCCTGCTGCCATAATACTGAGTTCTTTACTGGGGTCTCGAGTCGTAGGCTTTCTAGCCGATCAATAGGTCGGTGATTAATTAACTAACACACCGCCGAAATTTAAACATCTATGGGACCTCGAGCCGACTAACAACCGGAGGGTTTGCAAACCGGAGGCTTTCGGAATCGCGTAGAAGGAGAGGCGAATTTAGACTTTTGACCGAGGACTTTTTTAAAAGAGGTGTCCTTACCTCAGTATGTAGGTCCGATGTCCAAAATTCAGTTTCTTTCCTCAGCGATCGTGTTCGTGACGCCAAAATTGTTAGATCTCTTAATTTCCAATGAAATACGAACTCCGATTGTAGCTTTAATTTCTTTATTTTTGGCAGAGAGCAACAACAAGTTCTTGGCTTTAAGCCAGGTCTTTGTCCTTCTGGGACCACATGGTCAAAATGGCTGTACTTGTACCTGGATCAATTTACAGAAAAGAACTCTCCTTCTTTGACCTTACTGGCTCAATTAATAGTCTTTTAACCTTTTAATTGGCTCGCTACCCAAGGGTCCTAAAATGTCAAGTTGATTGATGCCTTAATGCAACATGCTGAACTGCATGTAGCATCGGAGTCTGTGTTTTCTCAACTTGTCTAAATGCAGCCTGTTTAAATTCTCTATCAATTCCTAGTATTGCAGAACTTCTCAGTACTTAACCCTTGGTGCACCATGATAATTTTACTAAGGGAATCAATTATACGTGGACAGGGGGAAAAGTGGAATTGAAGTAGATCAGCTAACATCTTATTGAGTGGCGGAGCAGGCCTCAGGAGCCGTAAGGCCTACTCCTGCCCCTATTTCAAATGTTCTTATGTACTTCTCAAGGGGCAGTTGAATTACCTCGGCCTTGGACATTTATTCTTTGGTGGCAAGCACTTGAAAAATATCACCATTCTTTCAGCGTCATTAGATCAAAATCCTAGAACTCCTACCTAACACCATTGTGAGAGCACCATCACCACAAGGACTGGAACAGTTCTTGGGGCAAATAGGAATGGGCAAAAAATGCAGGCTTGCCAGAATCACCTACATCCTGTGAACAATTCATTTCATTAAAAAAAACTGATCTCAGTGCGGCTGTCGTAAGGACATTCCAATTAGTTTCAGTATCCAAGGTTAGGAAGGGGGACAAATCTGCCAGAGACCCTGCTCCTGATAACATAGTCAAATAACATCTGCATGCACACGACCTAGGCTATTACATGAATAATGGTCACATTGGCCAAAGGTCTGGAAGGCGATCAGTTCTCATACAATCCTATCCCAGCGCATAGCAACATGTTCAGGACAGGAAGAAAGTAAATTGGAGCAACAGAAATGGATTTTTTTTTAAATGGTTAATGTTCATGCTCAGTTGCTTTTGCAAAAGAGCTCGGGCTAGAAATTGCTAATTCGAATTAAATTAATATTTTCTGCCAGAATCCATGGGCGGAGAATAGAGGGAAATTGGCCCCTTTAACTTTTTTTAATTGTTGCGGCAGTGTTTGGGACGGCCGACGGTGCCGGCAAGCGGGCGGGGCGGAATCCCGTTTCCACCGACTCGGGAGCAATTTCGGATGGGTTGGCCCATCTGCCTGCTTCCAGTCGGAAAGGCCTTACCACCCCATTACCACCTCTTAGAGGCATTAATGGACCATAAAGAGAGGGCAATTTTGACCCCCTGATGTTTGAGCACAGATATAAAAGTAGATGAGTGATTGTAAAATGGTCCTCCTTTGCCCCACATATGCAACTATCCTGTAGAAATGCTGCACAGCTTTCAAATATGGTGCACATAGAAAGAAGAAAGGAATAATTTATATAGCAACTTTCACGACCATGGGATGTCCCAAAGCACTTTACAGCCAATGAAGTACTTTTGAAGTGTAGATACTGTTGTAATGCAGGAAATGCAGCAACCAATTTGCACACAGCAAGCTCCCACAAACAGCAATGAGATAATGATCAGTTAATATGTTTTGGTGATGTTGGTCGAGGGAAAAACATTTGCCAAGACACTGGGAGAACTCCCCTGCTCTTCTTCCAAATAGTGCCATGGGTTCATTTACATCCATCTGAGAGGGCAGACAGGGCCTCAGCTTAATGTCTCATCCAAAAGACAGCACCTCTGACAAAGCAGCACTCCCTCAGAATGGTATTGAAGTGACAACCTGCATTATGTGCTCAAATTCCTGAATCCTCTATCTGCTGACTCAGAGATGAGCGCACAGTTGACACCTGAACTAACTTTAATCCATACTTTATAATGTCAAAACTAACTCCAGTGAACTGAGATGGACAAAAGATCAGTTTCCCAAGTTAAGATATCATTATCTGTTGCCATGGCTGCAGGAAATTGGAATCCTTTCAGCCTGTGAAGCACATTCAGTAACCTCTCACAAATATATATCCTATACTGGGGACCCGAAGATTCTCAGATTCAAGGATAACACCAAAATTAAAGTCATTCAGCTAACTGGTTTTCAGTCAACTGGGATAACCAGAGCTGCTATTACAAAAGATGTGAAAGCCCCTCATTGCATTTCAGTCATGCTTTTGATCTTCTTCCCCATCCCACTTCCCCACCCACCCCCCTCCAATGGTTTCTTCTCAATTTTGTTGGCATCTGGGACAATCCAGGTGCCATGAAGGCCCTGAGACTAGAAAGGCCTAAAAGAGGTAAGTGCTCTACATCTGAAAATGTAGAAATTAATTGTCTATTGCACATTCAGTCTCTTCTTTCCTCTCCCAGAGAATCTTTATTGGCTGTTTTGCACAATGCTCCCCAGTCACTGGATCCAGCTCTGAGTAACTCGGCACCGTGTGAGATCTATCTTGCAAGGATTTGGAAATCATACTGCATTCATCTCAAACATTGCACTCACATCTAATTTAATGTGGAAACATAAGTTATGGTTAATACAGGAGGAGACTGAGAACTCGGAACAAAATGTATACTTTTGAGTGAACGGCATTGTCGTCTGTTATGTTTCAAAGCTTTATAATGAAGCGACCGGATTACAGAATGCAGCTGTAGATGAAACCATTAGAGAAAAATCAATGGTGATATTTCAGTCTTATTTAAAGCACATCAGAATCATTCTTTTACTAAGATCAACCTATATGTGTCAAAGCCTGTCACAGAATACACCTCTTCATTTACTGTTGTCTAAATATCCCAATTTCTAGATTAAGTTTGCTTCTGTGGCAAGTATTATGATTTAAAAAATCAGAATTTGCTGACACAAACTCGAACTCTAAACATGCCCATCGTTATGAGGCTCTCTGCTGAAGCACTGCCTTCATTATAGGTCCACTGGCACTTGGCATCTCTCATTTTCATATTAGATTTTTACAATAAATATGAGTAATAACGGGCTCAAGTTTCGGGCCACGCCTACAACGGCGCAGCCCCGACCTGGACGCCCGTTTTTTGCGCCACAAAGTGCGCCTAAAAAAAACTTCCACATTCTCCGGCTCCCTGCTGGTCGTTTGCAGCTCGGCGCAGTGCAGCACGAGCTGTAGGAGGCGGAGCTAGGTCCCTGCGCTGAAAACAGTGCCGAGACCTCTGCACATGCGCGCTACAGTGGGCGCGCATGTGCAGTAGCTCCAGGCGCCCAAAACTGTGTGGGAGGGGCCCGAAGCACGCAGCCCCTAGCCCTGGCCGAATGGCCTCACTGGGGCTGCGTGCATAAGGCTGCCTCCTACGCCCAGCTCCTGCTTCCTCCGGACCGGACCCGACCTGACTTGACTCCCGCTCACACCGCCCCCACTGGACTGCCCCCCGCCCCCGACCCGACCTCCGCTTCCCCCCCTCCCGACCTTCCCCTCCCCCGCTCCCCGACCAACCTCCGCCCCCCCACCCCCGACCGATCTCCGACCGACCGACCCCCACTCCCCTCCGCCCCGACCCGGGCTTCCCCCGATCCGCGCTCCCGACCCCCCCGGACCACGGAACCGACGCCACCTACCTGTCAATCCGGTAAGTCTAAGCTCGAAATCTTGGGCTCGGCTGGGCCCGGCCCGTTCAGCCTCCCTCTCCTTTCTTTCTCTCTCTCTCTCTCTCTCTCCCTTCTCTCTCGCTCTCTCTCTTCCCCCTTCTCTCCCCCCTTCCCCTCCCTCCCTTCTCTTCCCCCCTCCCCTCCCTCCCTCCCTTCTCTCTTCCCACCTCCCCTCCCTCCCTCTCTCAACCCCCCTCCCTCCCTTCTCTCATCCCCCTCCTCCCTCCCTTCTCTCATCCCCCCTCCCCCCTCCCTTCTTTTCCCCCCTCCCTTCCCCTCCCTCCCTTCTCTCTCCCCCCACCTCTCCTCCCCCCTCCCCTCCCTCCTCCCCTCCCTCCTTTCTCACCCCCCTTCCCCTCCCTCCCCTCTCACCCCCCTCTACCCCCCCACCCCTCCTCCCCCTCCCCTCCACCCCTCGCTGTCAGAAACACAGACACTGACAGAGAGTGAGAGAGACACACACAGGCAGACAGAGAGATAGAGACACTAACAGAGAGACACGGGGGGGGGGGGGGGGGGGGCGGGCCATCCCAACACGCTGTTGGAGGACTCCCGGTGCTGCAGTCAGTAAGTAGAAAATGTTTTATTTATTGATTTTTTAAAAAAATTTATTTTTTATAAATTTTTTTTGATTGATTTATTGGTTGATTTATTGATGTATTTATCATTTATTATTGATGATGACTCTTTTTGTAAAATTGAAGTGTTTAATGTTTGTAAACTTCCCTTTAAACCCACCCCCCCCCCCCCATTCCCTATGCCTGATTTGTAACCTATGCCTGATTTTCTAAAGTGTAGACACGGTTTTTTCAAGCGTACAAAAATCTTCACTTACTCCATTCTAAGTTAGTTTGGAGTAAGGTTTCACTGCCGAAACTTTGAAAACAGGCGTAAGTGGCCGGACACGCCCCCTTTTGAAAAAAAAATTCTGTTCCAAAGTGAAACTGTTCTAACTGACTAGAACTGGAGCAAACTAAATGCCGAGAATTTGAATTTCTAAGATACTCCGTTCTACACCAGTTGCTCCAAAAAATCAGGAGCAACTGAGGCCGAAACTTGGGCCCAACCAATGGAAATGTAATACTGGAAAATACGTTTGCAGGCACAATGTGGTCAGCTATAGGTCCTGGGCCTCAATCCTAGTAACTCTCAGCTACCAAGTATAATATTTTGTCCAACTTCAGTTTTTCATTTGTTGCCCAACATATTGGTTAAATATGAATAACATTACAGTCAGCTTTATTGAAAATGAAAATCACTTCCTTGGAAAGGTGTAAACATTCCACTTTACTACAAGTTATCTTTCATCACTACGGCCCGGATTTTGCGGTCGGTATGACGATGTACTCTCAGAGTACGCCGTCGTACCGCCTGTGAAATAGAGAGCAAGTTCGGGATTTCCACATGCACTAAATCCTGAACTTGCGATCTGTCAATGTCCGACTTGACAGATGATTTGCATCGACATGGAGATTCTGATTGCTGGTGCGGAGTTGGGCTAATTAACCACTAACTGCCCAGAAATTATGCCTGAGATGTTACTGCTGCTGCAAAGAGGCGCAGTAGCCTGTTTACACAGCGTAAGGGGATACCCGGCAATAAAAATTCTTCATTTTGGTGAAACTCCTTTCCCTTAATGGTTATTAGCTATCTGCAGACTTCGACGCTTAAACAGGATTTTGAAAAAAATCAGTTCAGCAATGAATATTACCACATTATATGATGGGCCTGAAATCCCAGTTCTTAGCTTCCCGCGGGCACTCACCTGAAAATAGGAAAAAAGATCTGCACCTACCTTTTGCTCCTGTGCCCAGCAGTCCCAGTCTCTGAGGCCTTCTCTTCCCGCGCATCGGAGCACGTTCACGTCTTGGAGATACACAGGGAGAAGCTGGAGTCACGTGGCACTGGACAGCCAATGAGGGTGCAGTATTCTCATTCCTAATAATGGGAATTCCGTAAGTACGAGCTCCCATTATTATCAATGAGAACCCCCCCCCACCCAGCACCCAAACACAAATTAAAAAAAAAAACTCACATATTTATATTAATTTAAATGAAAGTTAATGAAATGTGTTAGAAAAAAATATTTTTTTTTTGGATTTTTAAATAAATATTGTAATTAGGGTTTAAAATAAACTTATCTTAGTGGATAGGGTTTTTAACATAAAAATGTATTTTTAAATTTTATTTGTATATGTTTTTTATATGTTTTAAAACTCTTACACTGGTAAAAGTAGGCTATGTGCCTGCTTTTACCAGGCACAAGAATTTTGAGGACATTTGCTAGACAAGAGATCGGCAAATAGCTCAATCTCGGCCATGCGATAGACCTTCCTGCGGGGATGCGTTGCCTCTGTCAAGCTAACACTTGACAGATCGGAAAAGCCATTGCGCACCGCAAACCGGCTTTTGTGGGGCCTCGCCATATTCCGTATGGACCTTGCAAGCCGGAATTTCAGGCCCGATATTGTTTTATTGTCAGGGCTCCACAGCAATTTTACTTTCTCCCGTTTTCTAAACTGGAACCGACTGGCCATGAACCACCTATACCCAAGAGGGTCGACAAGTGACTTGCTCCCTGGTCTTTCTCCAAAGCCACTCCATTTGTGTCACTGGAAGGAGCACCGGCCCATGTGATCCAGGTACGCTTCTGCGCACGGTGCGCCCCTGGGCTCTGTGGGCCATTACTTTCTGCTCAACTCTGCATTGTCTGATAGCAACTTTTCGCTTGGGGCCTCGCGACATGCAAGTGCGCATTCGGTTCAGATTCCGCCGGCGTAATCCTTAATTAGGATGGTTATTTAATAATGAAGTACACCATAAAATGTTGTTCCGAACAATGTGGAGCCTATCATAATGAATACAGTGAACGACCACATTCACAGGTTTTAAACCTATATTTGTCTCGCACTGAGAGGGCAGTCACTTTATCATCATCATAGGCAGTCCCTCGGAATCGAGGAAGACTTGCTTCCACTCTTAGAATGAGTTCTTAGGTGGCTGAACAGTCCAATACGGGAAGCACAGTCTCTGTCACAGGTGGGACAGATAGTCGTTGAGGGAAGGGGTGGGTGGGACCGGTTTGCCGCACGCTCCTTCTGCTGCCTGCGCTTGATTTCTGCATGCTCCTGGATGCACTTCCTCCACTTAGGGCGGTCTTTGGCCAGGGACTCCCAGGTGTCAGTGGGGATGTTGCACTTTATCAGGGAGGTTTTGAGGGTGTCCTTGTAACGTTTCTGCTGCCCACCTTTGGCTCGTTTGCCGTGAAGGAGTTCCAAGTAGAGCGCTTGCTTTGGGAGTCTTGTGTCTGGCATGCAAACTATGTGGCCTGCCCAGCGGAGCTGATCAAATCTGGTCAGTGCTTCAATGCTGGAATTGTTAGCCTGGTCGAGGAAGCTAATGTTGGTCCTCCCAGGGGATTTGTAGGATCTTGCGGAGACATCGTTGGTGGTATTTCTCCAGCGACTTGACACCACATCACGCTGCACACAAAATAAAATATGTTCAATGGACTGTGAATTTCATTACAATGCATAAAGGTAGTCCACTAATAATCATTTGATAATGAGTATACCTTCAAGATGGGCAGTGAGTGTGTTATTCAAAGATCGAGGCTGTAATCAGGTCTTTTAGACTTATCATTCATATCCTTTTTGTCTCAGTAACAGACAATAGATGTAACCAGTATGCACAGAAAAGTTAACAGATATATAATTAGTTTGATTTCATGGAATATTTATCCATTGGAATCAGCAACTCCTGTGTAATAAGGTGTTGGATTTTGCCTACTCCTCTGCTATTTTCTTCTTCCTCGGAGTCTGTGGAGAATTATTTTGGAAAAGAGAGTATAACCAACCATTTCTTTGGCAGATTTGTTTGCTTATTCCCCTTGAGAATCACTTTGCCACATGCTTTTGTAATAAATATGTATAAAAATATGAATTATTTAGATTTTTAAAGCAGTTGATCTTTTTGTTAATAAAGATAGCTTGGTATGCTGGTGCTAAATTAGAAGCCCTAGTGGAATTGTTTACCCAATAGGCCTTGGCTTTCTTTGTCAAATAGTGCAACCAGAATATGTGTACTTGAAACAGCTCTTTCAGATAACTCTTGTAATTTTATCCTGCGGACCTTGTTGATGTGTAGTTCGATGGTAAAGATTGTGCCCATTATATTGTCTGTTGTTCATGAAAGTATTATAAAATGAAGAGGGACAGATTGTTGCAATACATGGAATTCTCTCCCCTTAGAACTATAGAATGATATAGCACAGAAGGAGGTCATTCGGCCCATCGTGCCTGTGCCGGCTCTTTGGTAGAACTAATCAATTAATCCTACTCCCTTGCTTTTTCCCCATAGCCCTGTAATTTTTGTTTCAATTCCAGTATTTATCTAATTCCATTTCGAAAGTTATTACTGCATCTGCTTCCACCACCCTTTCAGGCAACACGCTGTGATTAAAAAAAAATGTTTCCTTGTTCGACTCTGGTTGTTTCTGAAAGTTACAATTATTGGTCAATTATTTGAGAAATATTGTGTTGTGAATTTTTGTTTTAGAGTGATGCAAGCTGTAAGGTATGACATGGCTCATAAATTCGTACAAACTAATCATCCAGAACCAATGGAATCTGCACAAATGCCTAATTAAAATTTATAGACTGAAAATTATATGGTCATTCTCCACAGGTTACACGTATTAAATATTCACAGCTTGCCAACTCATCGGTTACAGATCATAATTTCTGCAACATTTTATTCTTATTTCAAATGATGTACTATAACTAAACAAATCAAGATTTGTCTACAGCTTTAAAAAGAAATATTTAACTGAACTGCCATTAAGAGGGTGTTAGAAATTAATGCAGCTGCCTTTTAGATAACATTCCAGTGCAGATTGTGTAATACCAAAATGAGGCAAATTAATTATACGTGGTTATCCTGTTAACAATTTTTATTGGTGCCATGCCAGGGGCCCTATGAAGTAACAGGTATCTGAGTAACACTGTATGGGGTTGGCAAATCCAAGTTCTACAGTCAACTGCAGTCAACTCTGGCCAGGCAAAGAGCAGCTCTGTGCATACTTGTAATAAAGTGTTCAAATCTGGCCATATTAGGGAGTAGTTAGCTCTCCATTCACATGAACAAGATTAAAAAATGAAGCCCGAAACATTCCATGGTGATCAGAGTAATTCTTAATTTGTTTTGCTTGGTTGCAGTTATACCTAAAACTGTGTGAAACTCCTGGCTTAATTTTCCCCAGTGATTTGCGCCGTTTTTTTGACGTGCGCCGCTTTTTTTGGCCTATATTTTTAAAATCCAAGTTTCCCCAAAGATTGAGCGCCAGCGTAACGCAGTTAGTTATGGTTTTTTTTAGGTTAGTTTTTTTTGTATCATAGGGGCCGTAACCTGATGTCTGCGCCAGTTTTTCACATTTATGCAAGTTTCGCCAACTTACATTTCTCCTAGGATGGCGTATGTGACTGTCATGTATTCAACCAGCATTGTAACCCATGTATAATCTGACCTAAGTTGTACACTGAGAGAACAATGACCACAAGGTGGGAGACACTCCTAACCTGGACCATCAGGTATAAAAGGGGAAGCTCCACCCACCTTCATCACTTGAGTGCTATGGAATAAAGGACAGGTCACAGACTGACCTTCTCTCAAGCATGGGCCTCGTGTGCATTTATACTGTATAGTAAGGACGTATCAATAGCGACGAGAAACTGGGATTTAAACCACGCGAGCATGGCCACTAGCAGAACAGACGAGAGGTATTGTGTTAAGGAATGGTTGGGACAGAGATTCAACATTGTTAAAGCAGCACACAGTTCTCCAGGCTGACAAAGGCAATCGGGCATGCCCCAACATGTAGTTGAACCCAGAGGGGGAGTGCGACAGAGAAAATGGCAAGCTGAACGGTGATTCACACCATTGCAAGGGACAATGCGGCCAGTAATGGGGCCATCAACACCTGTTAATGGCGCATTCAAGGACAGTCACAGGGGCAGTCAGGGACGATCGACTGGCAAGGGACCTTTTGTTTCAAACAAGAGCTCATGTTGGAGGCGTGGAGGCACACACTCAGCCGGAGTTTGCAGAGATGAGCAAAATACCTGCAGAAATTGCAGAAATGAACGCTGGGGGAAATCGCTGGAAGCTGAAGTTCAGCGAGTTCATGTGGAGCACGTATACAGTTCATACACCAGGACGCCACCGATAATTATGAAAGTGCTCCTCAATGGCATCCCAGTATCAATGGAGCTAGACACGGGGGCCAGCCAGTCCTGATGGGTATCAAAGAGTTTGAAAAGTTGTGAGCGTCCAAGGCCAGGAGGCCAAAATTATCAGCGATTGATGCACAGCTACGAACTTACACAAAGCAGATCATTCCGGTGCTAGGCAGCGCCACGGTAGTCATGACCCACAAAGATTCGGATAACAGGTTGCCACTCTGGATTGTCCCAGGGGACGGTCCCGCACTACTGGGGAGGAGTTGGCTTGCTGTCATGAACTGGAAATGGGGCGTTGTCAATGCAATTTCCTCTGTGGAGCGAGTATCATGCTTACAGATCCTGGACAAATTTGACTCATTATTTCAACCCGGCATCGGCACTTTCATGAGGGCCAAGGTAGTGATTCACATAAACCCGGACGCCAGGCCAGTACATCACAAGGCCAGAGCGGTGCCGTACATGATGCGGGAAAAGATAGAAGGCAAATTGGACCGCCTGCTGAGGGAAGGCATCCACTTGCCAGTCGAATTCAGTGACTGGGTGAGCCCGATCGTGCCGGTGCTCAAGGCGGATGGGTCGGTCAGGATATGTGGTGATTACAAGGCCACCATCAATCGGGTGTCACTCCAAGACCAGTACCCGCTACCGAGAGTGGAGGACCTCTTTGCGACGCTATCCGGTGGCAAACTTTTTTCAAAATTGGACCTGACCTCAGCTTACATGACCCAGGAGCTGGCGAGTGAGTTGAAGAAGCTGACCACCATCACGACAAGGGGTTGTTTGAGTACAACAGATGTCCGTTCGGGATTCGCTCGGCCGCCGCGATCTTCCAACGAAATATGGAAAGCCTCCTCAAGTCGATTCCAGGGACGGTGGTTTTTCAGGACGACATCCTCATCACGGGTTACGATACTGAAGAACACCTCCACAACCTGGAGGAGGTGCTATGCAGACTGGATCGGGTAGGGCTGCGACTAAAAAAGGCGAAGTGCATCTTCCTAGCTCCAGAGGTAGAATTCCTGGGGATGAGGTTAGCAGCAGATGGGATCAGCCCTACTGCGTCCAAGACGGAAGCGATTCAGAGAGCACCCAGACCCCGTAACACAACGGAGCTGCGTTCGTTCCTGTGGCTCCTGAACTATTTTGGTAACTTTCTTCCCAAATTGAGCACGCTGCTAGAGCCACTACACGTGCTTCTACGCAAAGGTCGCGAATGGGTCTGGGGGGACAGCCAGGAAAGGGCTTTTAATAGAGCACGCAATTTGTTATGTTCCAACACTCTGTTAACACTATACGACCCATGTAAGAAACTTGTGTTAACGTGCGATGCGTCGTCCTATGGTGTCGGGTGTGTGTTGCAGCATGTCAATGTCAAGAGTCAGTTACAGCCAGTAGCTTATGCCTCCAGGAGTCTATCCCAGGCAGAAAGGGGTTACGGGATGGTAGAAAAGGAGGCGCTCGCATGTGTATATGCTGTAAAGAAAATGCACCAGTACCTGTTTGGCAGGAAATTTGAGCTGGAGACAGATCACAAACCTCTAACGTCCATTTTGGCTGACAACAAGGCCATAAATGTAAACGCATCGGCCCGCATACAGAGGTGGGCACTCACGTTAGCCGCCTATGACTATACAATTCGACACAGACCGGGCACCGAAAACTGCACCGATGCACTCAGCAGGCTCCCACTAGCCACCACTGAGGGGGCTACCGAGCATGCTGCTGAAATGGTCATGGCTGTTGAAGCTTTCGGAAGTGAAGGCTCACCCGTGACAGCCCGTCAGATTAAAGTCTGGACAAATAGAGACCCGCTATTGTCTCTAGTCAAGAAATGTGTCCTGAATGGGGACTGGGCAGCCACGTACAGGGCATGCCCTGAGAAATTTAAACCATTTCACAGGCGCAGGGATGAACTCTCGATTCAGGCCGATTGCCTACTGTGGGGAAACCGCGTAGTCATGCCCCAGATGGGCAGAGAGGTGTTCATCAGAGAACTCCACAATGAGCACCCGGGCATTGTCATGATGAAGGCAATTGCCAGGTCACACGTTTGGTGGCCAGGGATAGATGCAGATCTGGAACTTTGTGTTCGCAGGTGCAACACGTGTGCCCAGCTGGGCAATGTGCCCAGGGAAGCCCCCCTTAGCCCCTGGCCATGGCCCGCCAAGCCTTGGTCACGCATCCATGTGGACTACGCAGGTCCTTTCATGGGAAAAATGTTTTTGGTTGTAGTAGACGCCTACTCCAAATGGATCGAGTGTGTCATTTTAAATTCAAGCACGGCCTCTACCACGGTAGAAAGTCTACGGGCAATGTTCGCCACCCACGGTCTACCGGACGTCTTGGTCAGCAACAATGGCCCGTGCTTCACAAGCACTGAATTCCAGGACTTCATGGCAGGCAATGGAATTAACCATGTCAGAATGGCACCGTTCAAGCCGGCTTCAAACGGCCAGGCAGAACGAGCAGTGCAGATAATCAAACAGGGGATGCTCAGAATCCAAGGGGGTTCCCTACAAACCAGCTTATCACGCCTCCTGTTGGCCTATAGATCCCGACCACACTCGTTCACAGGGGTTCCACCCGCAGAGCTGCTAATGAAAAGGACCCTCAAAACCCGGCTATCCCTTATACACCCCACCATGAAAGAAATTGTCGAGAGCAGGCGCCAGCCACAATATGACTACCATAACAGGAATGCGAGGGCGCGATGTATTGATGTAAGTGATCCTGTTTTTGTCCTCAACTACATTGCAGGGCCCAAATGGCTCGCAGGCACTGTGATTGCCAAAGAGGGAAATAGGATTCTGGTAGTTAAACTTACCAATGGACAAATCTGCCGCAAACATGTGGATCAAACAAAAAGGAGGTTCAGCAACTCCATAGAAGAAGCAGAGGAAGAACACGATGTAGAGTTCACTCCACCACAGGTGACCAAACACCGGAACCAAAGGGAGGAGAGCCCAATCACTGTGGGCAGTCTGGACAGGCCTGAGGCACCGCAAACAGCAGACACTCATGCCAGCGCCCAACAACCGGAGCCCCAACTCAGGCGCTCCACAAGAGAGCGTAAACCACCAGAGAGACTCAACCTGTGATCCCAATAAGACTTTGGAGGGGGAGGTGATGTCAAGTGTTCAACCAGCATTGTAACCCATGTATAATCTGACCTAAGTTGTACACTGAGAGAACAATGACCACTAGGTGGGAGACACTCCGAACCTGGACCTTCAGGTATAAAAGGGGAAGCTCCACCCACCTTCATCACTTGAGTGCTAAGGAATAAAGGACAGGTCACAGACTGACCTTCTCTCAAGCATGGGCCTCGTGTGCATTTATACTGTGTAGTAAGGACGTATCAGTGACCACTCCCAAAAAACCTTCTTGGCACAAGAAAAAGCAGCGCACATCAAAAAATCGATGCAAAAAGACTGCATTATGCTTCGGTAAAGCTTTGGAGGGAGTCAAGAACATGCATCATGAAGCGTCATTTTTCCAACTTAAAACACAGAAAATGGAAGTTGAATGCAATTCTTTCATTTTGGATTTTTTTTCAAAGTGCCATGCCACCACGTAAGGGCTCCAAAATGGGCTCGAAGGTCGGAGCAAGGGCTGGCAGAATCGCTCGCTTACCCGGATACAGGGGCTTGGGGTTCGGCTTCAAAAGAAGCCTGTGGGGGGGGAGTTGGGAGGTGGACGCCGAACTGAAGGGATGCGAGCCCTTACACGATGCAGCTACATCAAATGAAGCCCGGAGCGGGGGGTGGGTTCCCGATCGAAGCAAGCCTACTGCACTTGCCCAGACCTGGGTGTGGTCCACACTGGGGCATCGACCTTGGGGAAAGAGACAACAAAGAAGCTTGTCCTGCTGTTTTGAGCTTCTTGCAAAGGTACAATTTAATCACGGGGACAATATTGACAATGCCATACCACGTGCAAGCCTTCTGTATGATGGTGCTGCAGAGGAGACAATTGATTCGATGTCATCGCATGAGGAACCTCAGAGCACGTAGAATGATGGGCAGGAGGTCTTACCCACATCGGGTATATCGAGACAGGCGTTCATACCTACACCTGAGTGATGCAGACTGTGTGAGAAGGCTGCGTTTCCACAAAGATGTTGTAACCGAGATTTGTGAGTTAGTAAAAGCAGACCTGCAACCTAGAAGTGTCAGGAGGACTACTTTCAGTTGAAATAAAGGTTACAGCTGCACTTTAATTCTCTGCATCTAGATCATTCCAGGCTACAACTGGGGATGTGTGCGCCATTTCTCAACATGCGATGCATATCTGCATTCGGCAGGTGACTGCTGCACTATATGCCCGGAGGAATGACTCCATAAAGTTCCCCATGAATGCCCAGGCAATGCGTCAAAGGGATGTGGGCTGCTCCAGGATTGCTGGCTTCCCAAAGTTACAGAGCTGCATTGATTGTAGCCACATCATCTTGCGAGCACCTTTGGAGGATTCCAAGATGTACAGGAACAGAAAAGGTTTTCCACTCCATTAATGTGCAACTCGTGTATGATGACATGCATCATATCATGCCAGTTGTTGCAAGATACCCTGGGATCACTCATGATGCATTCATCCTACACGAGAGCACTACATCTGCCATGTTTCAGCAGCAGTCTGAAGGGAAGAGCTGGCTACTGGGAGACAAAGGGTACGACCTCGCTACCTGGCTCATGTGCCCCTACGCGCAACCCAGATGGATGCTGACCGGGAATATAACATGTCACACATTGCGACGCGCAGCATAATAGAGAGGATCAATGGCATCTTGAAATAGCATTTCCGATGCCTGGACCATTCCGAGGCTACTTGCAATACTCCCCAGACATTGTCATCAGTTCGCTGTTGTATGCCGATACCAAAGTTCAGCACGAAAACAGGGTCATCGACATTGATACAACGCGTTACAGAGTTGCGGTCATGATATGTACATTGCTTAAGACGCCGGTTTTCGACAATCTCACTTAAAACCGGGTGCCCGAGGGACAACCTTGTTTTGAGGGTCCTTTTCATGAGCAGTTCGGCGGGCGGAACCCCTGTGAGTGAGTGGGGCCTCGTCCGATATGCAAGCAGCACGCGAGACAGACAGGTCTGCAAGGAGCCTTCTGTCACTCGCTGCATGCCCTGCTTTATGATCTGTACTGCCCGTTCAGCTTGACCATTGGAGGCTGGTTTGAACCATGCCGACCTGACATGCTTTATGCCATTACAGCTCATAAATTCGTGAAATTTGGAACTCGTAAAGCATGGTCCATTGTCACTAACAAGGACGCCATGGGTGGCGATCATTGTCCGAAGGCTCTCTATTGTGGCAGTGGATGTGCTGGATGACATTATAACACATTCGATCCATTTAGAGTAAGCATCAATTACAACTAGGAACATTTTTCCTGAAAGGGACCCATGTAGTCTACGTGGATGCGGGACCAGGGTTTGGAGGGCCAGGACCACAGGCTCAGGGGGGCTTCCCTGGGTGCATTGCTGAGTTGTGCACACGTGTTGCACCAGCATACGCACCACTCTAAGTCTGTGTTGATGCCAGGCCACCACACATGCGATCTCGCAATGGCTTTCATCATTACAATGGCGGATGTGTGCTATGGAGATCCTTGACAAATAAATCTCTGCGCTTCTTGGGCAGGACTACGCGATTTCCCCACAAAATGCAGTCGGCCTGGACGGATAACTCGTCCTTGCGCTGGTGAAATGGCTTAAAATCATCATGCTTCTCTCTATACATGGTTGCCTAGTTTCCACTTAATATACAGTTTTTCACCTGGGACAGCAGTGGGTCTTGGCTGGTCCAGATTCTTATCTGGCGCGCCGTGACAGGTGACTCTTCGCCCTCAAAGGCTTCCATGGCCATGACCAGTTCCGCGGGCTGCTCCGCTTCACCCTCGGTGGTGGCGAGCGGGAACCGGCTGAGCGCATCTGCGCAGTTATCGGTGCCTGGTCTGTAGCGGATCGTGTAGTCGTAAGCGAACAGCATTAATGCCCACCTCTGAATGCGAGCTTAGGCGTTGGTATTAATGTCTTTGCTCTCAAAGAATAACGATGTGAGCAGCTTGTGATCAGTTTCTAGTTCGAACTGCCAGCCAAATAGGTACTGGTGCATCTTTTTTACCGCATACACACAAGCTAGGGCCTCCTTTTTGACCATGTTGGACCCCCTTTCAACCTTGGAAAGGCTGCGGGACGCATACGCTACAGGTTGGAGCTTACTCAACAGATTCGCTTGCTGAAGCACACACCTGATCCCATAGGATGATGCATCGCACGCTAAAACAAGATGCCTACAGGGATCATACAGCGCCAGTAGTTTGTTTGAGCACAATAGGTTTCTGGCCTTCTCGAAGGCAGTTTCTTGATTTTTACCCCAGTCCCAGTCATCACCCTTATGGAGCAGTACATGTAATGGTTCAAGCAAAGTGCTCAGCCCAGGCAGAAAGTTACCAAAGTAGTTCAGTAGTCCTAGGAACGAGCGCAGCTCCGTCGTGTTGTGTGGTCTCGGGGCCTTCTGGATCATTTCCATCTTGGAGTTTGAGGGTCTGATGCCAACTGCTGCGATTCTCTTTCCCAGGAATTCCACCCCTGGTGCCAAGAAGATGCATTTCGGTCGTTTCAATCTTAGATCTACTCGATTTAGTCAGCGTAGCACCTCTTCCAGGTTATGGAGGTGTTCATCGGTGTCGTGTCCGGTGATCAAGATGCAGTCTTGGAAGACGACCGTTCCCGGGACAGATTTCAGCAGGCTCTCCATGTTTCATTGGAAGATCGCAACCGCTGAACATATCCCGAAGGGGCACCGGTTGTATACGAACAGCCCCTGTGTGTGTTTGTGCACGTCAGCTTCTTGGACAATTCCACCAGCTCCTGGGTCATGTACGCCGAGGTGAGGTCCAATTTCGAAAACAGCTTGCCGCCCAACAGGGTCGCGAACAAATCCTCCGCCTTGGGTAGTGGGTACCGGTCCTGTCACGATACTCAGTTTATGGTTATTTTATAATCTCCACAGATTCTAATTGTCCCATCACTTTTAAGAACGGGGACAATGGGACTGGCCCAGTCATTAAATTCCACTGGTGATATGATGCCTTCGCGCTGAAGCAGATCTAGCTCGAATTCTACTTTCTCCCGCATCATGTAAGGCCTTGTGGTGAACGGGTCTCATGTCTGGGCTGAGGTGAATTGTCACCTTGGCCCCTGTGAAGCTGCCGATGCCAGGCTGGAACAGTGACGGAAACTTCTCTAAGACCTGTGCACACGTGGCTTTCTCCACCGACAATAATACTTTTACATCGCCCCATTTCCAGTTAAAATTCCGTAGCCAGCTTCTGCCATGCAGCGTGGGCCTGTTACTGGGAACAATCCATAGTGGCAAGTTATGCACAGAACCATCATACAGCGCCTGAACCATTGCACTTCCGAGGACCGGGATAATCTCTTTAGTGTAGGTGTGCAGCTTCGCGTCGATCGGGTTCAGCTTGGGCCTCTGTGCCTTGGTTGCCCGTAATTTTTCGAAGGCCTTCTGGCTCATGATCGATTGGCTTGCACCCATGTTCAGTTCCTTCGGTACCGGTATGCCATTTAGTTTAACGTTCATCATAATCGGGGGACTCTTGTTGGTAAAGGTGTGCACTTCATGCACGTGCACCCCATATACCTCTTCCTCCTCGGTCATCTCTGCGCGATCCTCAGGATCTACGCTTGACCTCCCATCCTCTGCTGCATATCGAGTTGTAGCACGTTTACACATTCGTTGGAGGTGCCCCATCATTGAGCAATTCTTGCAGACATATTGTTTGAACCTGCACTGGTTCGCGCGATGAGTCCCTCCACAGCGCCAACAGCTTGCTGATGGACTTGCATTCACAGGTACTGATCTCTTCGCATTAGTCCATTGTTGTGGTGAGTGAGTCATCTCAGGTCGAGCAGAGGTCGCATTAGCTCAGCTGGGGGCACTTCTCCTGCCTGCCGACAAATTTAGCTTATTCACGGTGTTTGGCCCTGGGTGATTCCGAAGTTGTGAGTAGAGTAGCTTTGTTTAAAAAAGGGAGCAGGCAAAAGGCAGGTAACTATAGGCCGGTTAGTTTAACATCTGTAGTGGGGAAAATGCTTGAAACTATCATTAAGGAAGAAATAGCGGGACATCTGGATAGGAATAGTGCAATCAAGCAGACGCAGCATGGATTCATGAAAGGGAAATCATGTTTAACTAACTTACTGGAATTCTTTGAGGATATAACGAGCATGGTGGATAGAGGTGTACCGATGGATGTGGTGTATTTGGATTTCCAAAGGGCGTTCGATAAGGTGCCACACAAAAGGTTACTGCAGAAGATAAAGGTACGCAGAGTCAGAGGAAATGTATTAGCATGGATAGAGAATTGGCTGGCGAACAGAAAGCAGAGAGTCGGGATAAATGGGTCCTTTTCCGGTTGGAAATCAGTGGTTAGTGGTGTGCCACAGGGATCAGTACTGGGACCACAACTGTTTACAATATACATAGATAACCTAGAAGAGGGGACAGAGTGTAGTGCAACAAAATTTGCAGATGACACTAAGATTAGTGGGAAAGCGGGTTGTGTAGAGGACTCAGAGAGGCTGCAAGGAGAATTGGATATGTTAAGCGAATGGGTTAAGGTTTGGCAGATGGAATACAATGTCGGAAAGTGTGAGGTCATCCACCTTGGGAAAAAAAACAGTAAAAGGGAATATTATTTGAATGGGAAGAAATTACAACATGCTGTGGTGCAGAGGGACCCAAAAGGTTAGTTTGCAGGTGCAGCAGGTAATCAGGAAGGCAAATGGAATGTTGGCCTTCATTGCGAAAGGGATGGAGTACAAAAGCAGGGAGGTGTTGCTGCAACTGTATAAGGTATTGGTAAGGCCGCACCTGGAGTACTGCGTGCAGTTTTGGTCACCTTACTTAAGGAAGGATATACTAGCTTTGGAAGGGGTACAGAGACGATTCACTAGGCTGATTCACGAAATGAGGGGGTTATGTTATGATGATAGATTGAGTAGACTGGGTCTTTACTCCTTGGAGTTCAGAAGGATGAGGGGTGATCTTATAGAAACATTTAAAATCATGAAAGGGATAGACAAGATAGAGGCAGAGAGGTTGTTTCCATTGGTGGGGGAGACTAGAACTAGGGGGTACAGCCTCAAAATACGGAAGAGCCAATTTAAAACCGAGTTGAGAAAGAATTTCTTCTCCCAGAGGATTGTGAATCTGTGGAATTCTCTGCCCAAGGAAGCAGTTGAGGCTGGCTCATTGAATGTTTTCAAGTCAAAGATAGATAGATTTTTAAGCAATAAGGTAATTAAGGGTTATGAGGAGAGGGCGGATAAGTGGAGCTGAGTCCACGACCAGATCAGCCATGATCTTATTGAATGGCGGAGCAGGCTCAAGGGGTTAGATGGCCTGCTCCTGTTCCTAATTCTTATGTTCTTATGTTTCTTCCTCTCTGGCCATGTATGCCTGAGCAATCAGGGTGGCTTTGGCTAAGTCCAAGTCTTCCTCCACTAGCAATTTGCGGAAAATCCCTTTGTGCCCGATTCCCAAAACAAAGACGTCTCTTAACATTTCTTCAAGAACTGTCCCAAATTTGCACGGCCCAGCAAGAAGCCTGACCTCAGCGATGAATGCTGCCATGTCTTGGCCTACTCCGCGCCGGGAGGTGTAAAAACGGTACCTCGCCATGACCACACTGCGTTTCGGCTTTAGGTGATTTCGAACTAGCTCGCACAGTTCTTTGTAACTTTTCTCAGGTTTCGTCGGGGCCAGTAGGTCCTTGATCAATGCAGACCGTGAGGAGGACGGCCCTGCAGTTCCTGGCATTTGCGGCTCTCTCTAAGTCTTTCGCGACAAAGCATTGATCCAGCTGGTCAATGAAGTCATCCCAGTCTTCCCCGACGCAATATCGGTCGATGTAGTCAACAGTGGCCATAACTGCGTGTTAGTATCCTATCCTCGTCACCAGTTGATACGTATACTTATCACTATAATAAATCACACGTGGCCCATGCTGGAGCTGATCACTTTGTGGCCTTTAGGTTTAATGTAAACTCCAAAAGTCGGCATTGCAGGGGGAGCCTGCTTTATATAGGGAGGCAACACGAGGTGCAGTAATGTGTGCCTCCCGGGCTTTCCCCATCTGTTGGCTGTTACATGTAATTACATGGTACAGAGCATGGCTGCAAATACATCACATCAACTACCTGCAACATACCCTCCTTCATGTTCACTGACATTGTATCAGCTGCCTGAGACATTCCCTCCCTCATGTTCCTGGACAGTGTTCCCATTTCTTGTGAGAGTGTTGTTACTTCTCCTGACAATCCCGATACCTCATCACCCACCCCACTGATGGTGTCCAGGAGTGATCGGGTAAGGTCAGTGTTCTCTGCACTCATTGCCATCATCTGAACCACATATGTTAGATCTTGCACCTCCGGAGAGCGCTGTCGAGCTCTCCGTCCCCTGGTATGGCCCTGGGTGTGCCTCGCTGCACCCCACTGGAATCCCCAGCCTCGGACTGTGGAAAACTATGGAATGTCCCAGCAACACTCGTACCACTCAGGAAAGGTGCTGGCATCTCAATGGGCGACACCTGCACCTCCTCCAGAGTGAGTACAACAATGGGTTCTTCATCCATCACCTCCCCCTCCCCCTCACCCCCATGCTCATGGTCTGGAAGATGTTCTCTTCAGGCTCGTCCGCATCTGAATCTTCTTCTGCATCGGTTTCAGCCTTGTCGGGGTTGGCCTCAAGTTCACACAGAACAGACAAATGGTTAGCAGCAGAGGAAGGGGCAGGGTGGCATGAGTAAGTTCACACAGCGCAGGCAGCGGGCTCATTTGAAGGACGATGATGAATGATAGCATAGCTGACGGAGACATCCCCATGAACCGAAGCATGGCTAACCTGCGCAGTACTTAACATTTAGCAAAGCCAGACTGAGGAATTTGCAGGACTTACCTTCTCCCTCGAATGTGGGCCCAGCTTGTGCAGTGGTGGTTGCTTTTCTCCAAACAGGACCCATCAAAGCAGCGACCCTCTCTTCCAAAGGTGTCAGTGGCTGCAGATTTGCCGGGCCACTTCCTGTTCGAGTTTTTTTCCCTTTTGTTGTGTGCCACCTTCCTCTGCAAAGATGAAAATATAGCTTTTTAGAGAGGGTGTCTTTCTGCTGGGTGGGACATGCAGATGGTCACATTTACAATTGCAATTCCAGTGAATAAATGAAAATATTACTTACACTAACTACTTGACCAAGGTCCTGCCACTTCTTTTTGCACTGGCCTCCAGTCCTCAGGGTGGTCATCATTGCATAGTAATCTTCTGCAAGTTGGTTCCAGCTTTTCTTCATTTCTTTTATGTGACCTCTGCTGGTGTCCAGCTCATGCCATCTGGCCTCACTTACAGTAACTAGTGCCTCCACTTCATCCTGTAAGAAATTCTTGGTCCTTGAGCCACGTTGCATCTTGTATTGCAGCTCCGATTTTTCCAATGAGAATTAAAGTTCTCACACACAACTGGCTCTTAAAAAATGGCCGAATGCAGTCCGGGAGCTGTACTGGGCATGCGTGCCTATAGCAGTCACGTCAAAAACGTCTTTTTTTCCCCACACATGCGCAGAAGGGGATCATCGTACTTTCAGCGCAGACATTAGGCTTCACCCCCCGAAGCTAAAGGACAGGCTGTGCGACGCCAATTTTTAAAAAAGAATGGGGAAACTTGCTAGCTATTTTTTTGGAGTAGTGGGGCCAAAAAAAAAAGGGTGTAACTCTTGCAGTACGCCAAAAAACGGCATTGGGGAAAATTGAGCCCTATATATCAGTGAAACCCCAAATATTGCAGCAACAATAAAGGGAAGTTAACTTTGACGATGTGACTGTCTATGTTTAGGATTAACAAACATGGAAACATTCATTCTTAAGTAGAAACATATTTCTGACTAGTTAACTGAGGTACATCACAAGATTCCAACAATTTTAAGGACCTATCTTAACTCTGGAAGTCATTACATGTCACAGTATGAAAGAATGCTTTATAGGAAATAACATTTACTTTTTCCAAATTGCAGTGATATAAGGGCTACCAGCCTCCATTTCATGCCAAACCCTACATTGTAATTATTACAGTAGACACTACATCATCACTGGTTATTAGCTCGCATTATAATCTTAATAATATGCTGAAACATCTGAAGCTGATTCAAGCTGGCCAAGCTGTAAAGTTCATGATGGAAATAATCTCTGCAGTGCCATTCTATTTGGGGAGCATTTGGTTAATTTTAGTCTTGCTGAAGAAAGGTAATGATTCTTTTTTTTTGTAATGTCCAACTTGTGTTCTATAATATTGACATTGCAAGTGAACATAAACTATGTGGATTGGATGGTCATAATATGTAACACATTGGCCCTGAAATTCTGATTTGGCCTTCCCGCGGGCATTTTAGAGAAAAAATCCGCACTTAATTTAAGCTGCTGCCCACGTCCGCACTTCTGAGCCTGTGGCCTGCCTTGACTGCGAGACGCAGCGCGTTCACGTGGGGACGAGCGCAGTGTTGGAGCTGGCGTCACATGGCTCTGGGCAGCCAATCAGGTAAGGTATCATAGTAATAGGAGTTCCGCAGGGTCCTAAACTCCTAATACTATGATTGTGATAGACCCTAAACACAGCCCCAAACACCCAAAATAGTAATAAAAAATAGAAAATAATGACACTACATTCATTTAAATTAAAGTTATTAATGTCTTCAAAAAAAAATAATTTCCCGATTTTTAAAAAAGTTTTTTTAAAATAAACTTACCGTTGTGGGAAGGGTTTTTAATGATAATATATGTTTTAATAACGTTATTTTTAGATGTTTTGGTGTTTTTTAAAACACGCCTGTAAAACTGGCTATACGCTTGCTTTTTCAGGCGCAAGATAAATATCGGAAATTTACACTTACAAGTGTCCTCGCTCCCGATCTGGCTACGATCTGTCGAGCCAGAAACTTGACAGATCGGAAATGCCGGTTTCCAGCGCATGCGCATTGCGCGCTGGAAACCGGCATTTCCGATGCCTTCCCGGGTCCGTAGGAACTCTGTACGGACTCAGGGAGGCCGGAATTTCAGGGCCATTATTTCATGCTTGCATAGATTGTGAATTTAATAATTCCGATTGACATCGATAACTGCATCGTTAAAAGCTGCAAACTGTCCTGTCACTGCTACATGTTCTCCTCCACGTTAGTAGATCACTTGCACAGATTGTAAGCTGCTTCAGTGTTTCTTGTTAATCTCTAGTCACAATGAGAATTTAAAAATGGAAATGTTTGGTGATCAGACCTGGGAGCCAATGTAGATCAGCAAGCACAGGAGTGATGAGTGAATGAGACTTGGTGCAAGTTAGGATACGAGCAGAAGAGTTCTGGATGAGCTTAAATATATGGAGATGGGAGGCCAGCTAGGAAAGTATTGAAATAGTCGAGTCTGGAGGTAACAAAAGCATGGATCAAGGTTTCAGCAGCAGATGGGCTGAGGCAAGGGGCGGAGTCGGGTGATATTATGGAGATGAACGTAGACAGTAAAGTCTTTTATTAGGAGCCTGGAGTTGGAGCCACAGAGCATCAGGATACTGATCACTTGTGATCCTCTACATGCTGTGTTTTTGATTTTGGCCATGGTTAGGGTTGCTACCTTTTGCCAAGTCGCAAGTCAAGTCACAGTAGAATAGGATCCTAAGATGTGCTTTGCTGTTAATGAAAATTCCTCAAAAACTTTAAGAAAAACAATGCCTCGTGCAACACAGAAGGGGGAACTTATGGCTCAAAAATAATATTTTGCTGTTGATGGTCGTAACATTCATTTTAAATTTTGTGGATTGCACTAAGGTCCCAGGCATAAGAATTCCTCCAACTGCCAGAGAAGAGAATTCTTTAGTCCAAGATATTATCGTGGGTACCCAGAAGTGACTCCAATCGGCTTGATAATTGTCAAATTTGAAAATTAGGTCATCTTTGGTAAAATATTAACAAGAATAGAGATGAACTAATCGTTGTCTGATACTCAATATGTAAATGGAGCCCTCAGTAATTCAAAGTTGTACAAGGCAGTGCTATAACACCCCGCCTTGGTTCCTTAAGAAATGAAACTTAAGTGTCAGTTGTCGCGCTCTCACCTCTGAGTCAGAAGATCATGGGTTCAAGTCCTACTCCATAGATTAGAGCACAAAATCTAAACTGACACTACAGTGCACTACTGAGGGAATGCTGCACTGCCAAACGTGCTGTCTTTCGGATAAGACATGAAACTGAGGCCCTCACCTGCCTTGTCAGATGGATTTAAAAGATCCGACAGCACTATTTTCTTAGAAGAGCAGGAAAGTTCTCCCAGTGTCCTGGCCAACATATATCTATCAGCCAACACCTAAAACAAATGATCTGGTCATTTATCTCATTGCTGTTTGTGGGACATTGCTGTGCACAAATTTACAACCATGGCTACACTTCAGAAGTACTTCATTAGCTTTAAAACGCTTTGGGACATCTCCTAAGGTCTTTAGGGAAATAAATGTTGGATGCCTGTTGCATTTTCTTCCAGTTTATGGTGGTTCTCTGACCTAGTCCTGACCTTGGTTTCATAGTTTTACTTGAGTAAGGATCAGATAATGCAGAAATATTATCTTATTCTTATAATATTTAACAAGGTAATTAAGCTTGACCTCTCTTAATCTATGATTTATGGATTATCTGAGGATCCAGAATCATAAAAAGTAGAGCTATACAGATGTCTTTGACTATCTGCTGGGAGAATGCATTTAGCGACAAAAACGGATTTAAATAGAACAGTTGGTTTTCTTACAGGATTATGACTGAATTTTTGCCACCATTCTGCGCCGTTTTTTTGACCTACACTGTGTTTTTTGGAGCAGGCTAAAATCTGCAAGTTTCACCACTGTTTCTGCGCCATCCTAAACTACGTCCGGCCGATTTTTGTATTAGTTCACGATTTTGTGAGGTCACTGGTGGTGCCGGCTGCCGGCTGCGTAATTTCTGGCCATTTAAGCGAGTTTGGCCAAGTAGGACTTTTTCAAAAACCTTCCCTGCACTCGAAAGTCAGCACAGAGAAGAGAAAATTGCCGCAGAGAAGACACCATTGTTTTAGTCGAGCTGAAGACATGGCACCAGGTGCGGAGGGCCTTTTGGCCCGGGATAGAAGCAGGTCAGTGCAGTGGCCTTTCAGCCCGGGATAGAAGCAGCAGACACCGAGTGCGGAGGGGGCGGGGCAGCGGGGGGTGGGGGCCGCTGGGGGTCAGGGCCGTCACGGGGTCGTGGTTGAGTTTACAAAGAGACAAATCAATTTTTTTAAATTAGACTCTTGGAATGCTTACACTTGTTATGAAAATAGAAGTTCTTGGGGAGAGAAGCTCCCTGCTTTAGCTCCTGCCTGAAGGCCCGTGTGAACCCTGAGACCAGCCCAGGAAGAGGAGGAAGGGGCTTACTACTATTCACAACATCCAGAGGGAGAGGAGGAGAGCAGAAAACTTCAACATCTTTATTACTTCTACAAAGAGTTGGGGAGAGAAAAATCAGCAATGACACTACAGGATAAATTCAGTGCCTCTCGTTACCCTGGCAACCTCAGTTTTTTGGCGCAGAACGTAAGCTCCACCCACATAGCTTCAGGACAATCTGCGCCGCTCCAAAATGAAAGGTTATTCCGGCGAAACTTGGAACTTTTTTTTGCCGCAGTAGGCCACTAAAAAATTGGATGTACCTCTACAACTGCGCCAAAGATCGACCATGTGGAAAATTGGCCCCATATATTTTTGAGTGCCTTAAATTGAAGATTTTGCTTGGAATTATGTTGGAATGTTCAAATTGCAGAAATTATATCTTGCAGTTTTAAATTGGAAGTAATTTTGTTTCAGTGCTTGCCGTGAGCTGAAATTGTTTTACACAGTGTGCTACATAATGCAACACCACTCGGTTTCCATTCGTGGCCAGTACTTAAGTGGTTTAAAAATACCTTGGTAAAACTACAGCATTTTCTTATCAACTAGTAATTATGGGCTTCGAAGTAGTTTCCCAATTAAGTGGAACACTGCTGTCTACAATACAGACTCATATTTCATGTACAATTATGCTCAGTTTGATTCTAGTATTTCACCAGAGTTGGCACAATAATAATACACCTACCAGCAAACACCACATTATCATAAATGTTACAAAAGCCATGTTCATGCATCTTCCATTTCCAGTGTCACATCTCACATCTGTTTTAAGAACTTGGCTTATCCAAGTTGTAACATTCTTTTTATATATACAGTAGAAATACAAATAATTCTATGTCTTTGCAGACATGCGAAATTGACAATAACTCAGAGGCAAGGGTGCTGCCAACTGAGCCACTGTATGACAGACAGTGCATGTCAGCCAATGGTTCAGTGGATAGTATTGTGTTCCTAACACACATGAGGCTGCACACAGGGAGGTTAAAGTAACAGTGACCTCAGTCTTTAATAAGACACTCCAGAGTGAGGAACAGGCCTTAGAGGCCGACTTATATACAGTGCTCCCAAGGGATGCTGGGATCCCTTGGGACTTCAGGGGATGAGCTCCCTGGTGGCAGAACATGGGAGTGCATGCTTTACAGATACACAACATCAATCCCCCCCAAAGTCAAAGTGAAGACTATTTACAAGGTGAGGCGGTCGGGAGCCTTTCTTTCCCTGGTGGACCGCCTCGGTACAAATGTCTGTTCTGGTGTGTTGGCTGTGCCCTCGCTGGGCTGGCGTGATGTTGGCCCTGCAGGGCTGCTATGTGAGCCTGGCCTTGCTGGACTGTTGGGCATGATGGGTTTGATTTTCTGGTCTGGCGTGGTGTCCATGATCCTTTGGGTGTGTGTTATAGGCTCGAAAAAGGTGGTGTCTGCTGTGGGTTGTTCAGGGCAGTCTGTGAACCGCAGCCTCGTTTGGTCCTGGTGCTTTCTGCAAATTTGTCCATTGTCTAGTTTGACTACAAACACCCTATTCCCTTCTTTAGCTATCACTGTGCCCGCGATCCACTTGGGACCATGTCCATAGTTTAGCACATACACTGAATCATTCAGATCAATTTCCCGTGACACATTGGCGCGACCATCGTTTACATTTTGTTGCTGCCGCCTGCTCTCTACCTGATCATGCAGGTTGGGGTGAACCAGTGAGAGTCTGGTTTTAAGTGTCCTTTTTATGAGTAGCTCAGCCGGGGGCACCCCTGTGAGCGAGTGGGGTCTCGTGCGGTAGCTGAGCAGTAATCGGGACAGGCGGGTTTGGAGTGAGCCTTCTGTGACTTGTTCAAGGCTCTGTTTGATGGTTCGTACAGCCTGCCCATTGGAGGCTGCTTTAAACGGGGCCGAGGTGACATGTTTGATCCCATTGCGGGTCATGAATTCTTTAAATTCGGCATTGGTGAAACATGGCCTGTGGTCACTGACCAGTATGTCAGGCAGGCCGTGGGTGGCAAACATGGCCCTCAGGCTTTCAATGGTGGCGGTGACGGTGCTTCGCGACATTATTTCATATTCAATCCATTTTGAAAAAGCATCCACCACCACCAGGAACATTTTACCGAGAAATGGGCCCGCATAGTCGACATGGGTCCTCGACCATGGTCTGGAGGGCCAGGATCACAAACTTAGTGGTGCCCCTTTGGGCGCGTTGCTCAACTGAGCACATACGCTGCATTGCCGTACACAGGACTCAAGTCAGAGTCAATACCGGGCCACCACACGTGGGATCTGGCTATCGCTTTCATCATTACTATATCCGGGTGTGTGCTTTGGAGATCCGAGATGAACGTCTCCCTGCCCTTTTTTGGTAGCACTACGCAGTTACCCCACAACAGACAATCTGCCTGAATGGACAGCTCGTCCTTTCGCCACTGGAACAGTTTTTTACTCGGGACAGCAGAGGATCTTGGCTGGTCCAAGTCCTAATCTGGCAGGCCGTGACAGGTGATTTATCATTCTCAAACGCTTCCATGACCATCAACAAGTCTGCAGGCTGCGCCATTTCCACCCCAGTGGTAGCCGACAGAGAGCATCAGTACAGTTCTCGATGCCTGGCGGATGGTATAATTATACGCTGATAGCGCGAGTGCCCATCTTTTTAAGCGGGCTGAGGAATTAGTATTTATCCCCTTGTTTTCAGCGAACAGGGATGTGAGGGGCTTGTGATCATTTCCAGCTCAAATTTGAGGCCAAACAGGTACTGATGCATTTTCTTTACCCCGAACACACACGCTAATGCCTCTTTCTCAATCATGCTGTAGGCCCTCTCGGCCTTAGACAAGCTCCTGGAAGCATAGGCGACAGGTTGCAACTTCCCCGCAACATTAGCTTGTTGTAGTACACACCCGACTCCGCATGACGACGCGTCACAAGCTAGCACAAGTCTTTTACACGGGTTATACAATACAAGTAGCTTGTTGGAGCATAAAATGTTTCTGGCTTTCTCATAAGCTATTACTTCGTTTTTTTCCCCATACCCAGTTCTCACCTTTGCGCAATAACACATGTAGGGGCTCTAAAAGGGTGCTTAACCCCGGTAGGAAGTTACCAAAATAGTGGAGGAGTCCCAGGAATGATCGCAGCTCCATGACGTTCTGTGGCCTCGGCACATTCCTGATAGCCTCTGTCGTGGTGTCTGTGGGCCGAATGCCATCCGCCGCGATCTTTCTCCCCAAAAACTCCACTTCTGTTGCTATGAAGACGCATTTCAAACTCTTCAGCCGCAGCCCTACACGATCCAGTCACTGGAGGACCTCCTCCAGGTTTTGTAGGTGCTCGGTGGTGTCCCGACCCATGACCAATATGTCGTCCTGAAAGACCACCGTGTGTGGTACCGACTTGAGTAGGCTCTCCATGTTTCTCTGGAAGATCGCTGCAGCCGACCGAATTCCAAACGGGCATATGTTGTAGATGAACAGTCCCTTGTGCGTGTTGATGCAAGTGAGGCTCTTTGAAGACTCCTCCAGCTCCTGCGTCATGTAGGCCGAAGTCAGGTCAAGCTTGGTGAACATCTTGCCTCCTGCCAGCGTCGCAAATAGGCCATCTGCCTTAGGTATTGGTCCTGTAGCGAGAAACGATTAATAGTTACTTTATAATCGCCGCAAATCCTGACCGTGCCATCACTTTTGAGTACTGGAACAATCCGCCTGGCCCACTCGCTGAATCCCACTGGGGAGATGATGCCCTCGCATTACAGCCTGTCCAGCTCGATTTCCACTCTCTCCCTCATCATGTGAGGTATCGCTCGCGCCAAGTGGATCTGCACCTTCGCCCCGGAAAAGTTTCCAATGCCTGGCTCAAAAAGGGAAGGAAATTTGTTAAGAACCTGGGTACATGAGGCCTCAGCGACATGTGATAGCGCTCAGATGTCATCCCAGTTCCAGCGGATTTTGTCCAGCCAGCTCCTTCCAAGCAGTGTGGGGCCATCGCCCGGGACAATCCAGAGTGGCAGTTCATGCACCATGCCCTCGTAGGTGACTTTGAGTAGGTGACTTTGACCATGGCGCTGCCCAGGACAGTGATAAGCTCTTTGGTGTACGTTCTCAGTTTCGTGTGGATGGGGCTCAGGGCTGGTCTGAATGCCTTGTTGGACCACAGTCTCTCAAACATCTTTTTACTCATGATGGATTGGCTAGCGCCAGTGTCCAGTTCCATGGCTACGGATAAGCCATTCAATTTTACATTTAGCATTATAGGTGGACATTTTGTCGAAAATGTGTGCACCCCGTGTACTTCAACATCTGCCTCCTCTCTCTGAGGCTTGAAATTGTTTTGATCCACCATGGACCAATCTTCCTCTGCCACGTGGTGGTTAGCAGGCTTTGCAGAGCTTGCAGCTCATTTGCAAGCTCGTTGGAGGTGCCCCATTGTTCCACAGCTCTTGCAAACATACCCTTTGAAGCAGCATGAATAGGCTGAATGGAAGCCACCACAATGCCAACAAGGTGTGAATTGCCTTGCATTCATCCTTTGTTGGGGATTCTGAGTCATCTGGGTCACCTGAGGCCTGCTGGCAGTTGCAGACTCATGGGTTATGCCCTGTACATTTCTGCTCGCAAACACAGTTCCAGTTAATTTATGAACATTGCTAGCACTTGTGTGCTGAGAGATTTGTTTGGTGTTATCACTGGCGGACATAAACGCGTGTGCTATCGCAATGGCCTTACTGAGGGTTGGTGTCTCTGTAGTCAAAAGTTTTTGTAGGATGGTCTCGTGGCCAGTGCCAAGTACAAAAAAATCTCTGAGCATTTGCTCCAGGTAGCCATCAAACTCACATTGTCTTACAAGTCACCTTAGCTCGGCGACGTAGCTCGCCACTTCCTGACCTTCAGATCGCTGGCATGTGTAGAACCGATACCTCTTCATCAGCACGCTATCCCTCGGGTTAAGATGCTCCCGAACCAGTGTACACAGCTCCTCATACGACTTATCTGCGGGTTTCACCAGAGCCAGAAGATTCTTCATGAGGCTGTAGGTCGGTGCCCCGCAGACTGTGAGGAGGACCACTCTCCTTTTTGCAGTGCTTCCTTCTCCATCCAGCTCATTGGCTACAAAGTACTGGTCTAGCCGTTCGAAAAATAGGCTTCCCAGTCCTCACCCTCCGAGAACTTCTCCAGGATGCCCACAGTTTGCTGCATCTTTGCGTTGGATTCGTATTCTTGTCGCCAGTTATTGTGTTCCTCGCACAGCTGAGACTACACACAGTGAGGTTAAAGTAACAGTGACCTCAGTCTTTAATAAGACACTCCAGAGTGAGGAACAGGTCTTCGGGGCTGGCTAATATACAGTGCTCCCAAGGGATGCTGGGATCCCTTTGGACTTCAGGGGATGAGCTCCCTGGTGGCGGAACATGGGAGTGCATGCTTTACAGATACACAACAGATAGCACCCTCACCTCTAAGTCAGAAGGTTGTGGGTTCAAGTCCCACTCTAGAGACTTGAGGACAAAAAATCTAGGCTGACTCTCTAGTGCAGTACTGAGAGAGTGCTGCACTTCCAGAGGTGCCGTCTTTTAGATGAGACGTAAAAGCAGTTCGAATTAAAAGATCCCATGGTACTGTTTTGAAGAAGAGATGGGGAATTATTCCCAGTGTCCTGGCCAATATTTATCCTTCAATCAACATCACTAAAACAGATTATCTGGTCATTATCACATTGCTATTTGTGGGAGCTTGCTGTGCGCAAATTGGCTGCCGCGTTTCCTACATTACAACAGTGACTACACTTCAAAAAGTACTTCATTGGCTGTAAAGCGCTTTGGGATGTCCGGTGGTCATGAAAGCTGCTATATACATGCAATTCTTTCTTAACATAAATTTGGTGAAAGTAATGTAATATATGTCGGAAAGAGTGGTGTGATCTGTCGTTATCTTTGGCTGGATGTTCAGGGACAATTTTTTAATTATTACTTTAGCTCTTGTTCATTGATGGCAGTATGACTGCTAATAGAATGCCTGTGTCTTAATATAGATTTTCATGGATTATTGGGAGGCAGACTATAAATATTTTGCATGTTCTGTTAGCTTATGATAGAAGTTACCATATAGAGTGAACAAAGCAGCCTTTGCAAATGCAACCACCCATTATTGAATGTCATGTGAAGCTGTGTCTATGAGTAAGGAAGTAAATGATAGGCAACTCTTTGGCATGAAAATGTCATGTCTGTTTTGTAGGATTATTATTAAGTTCCATATGTGCACAATGATGCGCTCTTGATTGGTGTGATATGGTTTGGAGGCAGTTGTTCTTAGAAACAGCCTGCGAGGGATGTTCCACACATTGTGCACCCAACCAAAGATAGAACAGAAGACATTTAAGATTGGAATCCCTGGGTGGTGCAGTGGGTGCATTGCTCTTCTTCTCTAGATATTGGGTTCAAATCCATTCCCGATTAACCCCCTAATGGGATGTTGACGAGTTGTGTTATTCGGATGCAATCGCTTGCGAGTGGTATAACTGTTATGTCTTTAATACTCTTATGAATGACTCCACGAGGTCTAGTATTGTACTTGAGTTGTTGTGACCTTAGTCCCATTTATTGTAACTCCAGAGTGAGGCAGCCTTTTATACTGGGCCCTGCACACCTATGCAGATGATCCTCAGGTTTCCCACCACAGTGCCCTCTGTGACATACCTTATGTGTCCATACAGTTAGTATACATGGTTTACATACATGACATCACTTCCCCCCAAGTCTTTAATGTAAATTGACTCGTACATTGACGGTGACCTGGGCTTTGCTCTTTGCTGTTGGATGGTCGCTTCTAGCTTGGATGGGTTGGTAGTGAGATTTGTTGCCAGTGAAGGTCCCAGTGGTTTCTGGTTGTGAGTCCATGACTACACCATTCTCTCCCCCCCCCCCCCCCCACACAGAGATCATGCTAATGGCCCGTTACATGCAAGTTGCATTCAAGTTCATCACATGGGTTTTACATTTACATCTTGGTATATTTGTTGGGTGGATTACAGTTGCGTTTCTTTTTGTGTGGTACATTTACATGATCAGTACAGGTATATCAGTACAGGTACACAAGGACAGTCTAATTCCAGCACAGCCGGATGAGATCCGGATCATCTGGTGGCGATGCAGCGCCCCATGCTAGTGGGTCTGTGGGTGAGGTGAGCTCATTTTGCTCGAGTTGCCGGAGCTCAGGGCTCTTGCAGTTACTCCTCGTGTCGGGCAGGCCCAAAGGCAGCTGATGTGTCTGTGACCTCCCTTTCCTTTTCGTTTGCACAGTGTCACTGTTGCTCCCTGGGAAGCGGTCTGAGCGAGTGAACGTTTCGTCTAAGCGACGGTGGGGCTGCCTCGTCTTGTCTAGCAGTTCGCAGGGGACTGCTGACTCGCTTTCCTTGAGGGCACCATTGTGAGCACTCTCTAGTTTGGGATCCTGGCTGGTCCAGGTCCTGTTCGCAGGAGCCGTTGCGGGTGACCCTTCGCTCTTGGGCATTGCCATGGTGGCAAGTGAGTTTGTGGGCTGCACCTTTTCCACCCAGGTGGTGGGCAACAGTAGCTGACTGCGAGCATAGGCACAGTTTACTGTTTTTGGCCTGTGGCGGTTCATGCCATTGGGTGCCTGCAATGTTAAACCGATCTGAGGCAGGGTATCGCTTCCATTGCCTCTGCTCTCCGGGGATCGTTTACTCTGCGGCTTGTCTACTTCTGTCAGCTGTGGGGATATTTTATGATACATTATTCTGCTCCCGGGGATGCAGGCTACAGCACTGGGTAGCCTGCTGGACCTGTATATGACCGTTAGGTGTTCGCCCACTACTTTGGCTGATTGTAATTTGCACCCGACATCGCTCAACCACATTTTGCTCATTACAGCTGGACTTTTACATTGGTTACCAAGTTCAAGCAGTTCATTCAAAAATGGCGGGTTGCTGGCCTCCTTTAAAATGGTCTTACTACTTTTACCCCAATTGTTTTCCTTGCGTGGAGACACATGTCATTGCTCCATTAGCGCTGCACCTCATGGTTTGGACGCCATCTTTTCCCTGTCCATGATGTCGACTGCCGCGATCTTCTTTCCCAGGGATTCTGCCACTGAAGCTGGGAAGGCACCCTCAGGTCCAACCTTCCTCGCCAGGAGTCCTGCCACTGAAACCGGGAAGGTATGTCGGGTCGTCTTGGCCGGATCATTTCCACGCAGTCGTGATGAGCGGTCTGTGCCTGGGGGGCTGCGCGGATCTGCTCTCCGGTGCCTGGTCCAACCGACGGTAGGGGCTTGCTCTGCCTCTGAGTACGGGGGATGCTGATCGCTGGAGGGATGAAGTCTTCCCAGTTCCAATGAATCTTCCCCATTCATCTTCTTCCAAGTAGCGTTGGTCCATCACCTGAAACAATTCTCAATGGTAAATTGTGCACCGCGCCATCATGGGACACACTTACATCCGCACTACCAACAACTGATATCAGTTCCTTGGTGTAGGTGCGCAGCTTTGCCTGAACCGGGACCAGCTTGGGTCGTTCAGCTTGATCGTGCGATAGCCTCTCAAAGCCTTCCTGGCTCATTACTGACTGACTCGCTCCCGTGTCTACTTCCATGAAGACTGGAACGCCATTTATCTCGACTTCCATTATCACTGGAGGATAATCTGGTATATACTCCATACACTTCGTCCTGGGGCTGAGCTGCCTCTCTAGCCATCTCCTCATAATCCACGCTGGATTCGCAGCCATCTGCTGACTCCTCTTCCACGTGGTGAGTCACAGCTCTTTTGCACATTCGCTGGAGGTGGCCCTTTGTGCTGCAGCCGTTGCACAAATAGTCTCTGAACCGACACTGATAAGCCCTGTGATTAACTCCATAACGCCAGCATGGTGCTACTCGACTTACGTTTGCACCCCTCGGCGGACTCTGAGTTAAAGGACTCGGGGGGCCTGTACACTCTGCCCTGGGCAGATTCACGTTCAGCAGTTCTGCCTGTGAAAGGTACCATTCTATTTACAGTACTTGCTGGGTTTGAGTCCTGAGAGTGGAGTCATCATCTGCTTGGAGCTGCAGCTTGAGGTCATGAACGCCTGGCTGATGTTGATGGCCTTCTGCAGAGTGACGGTGGTTTCGGCAGACAGTAGCCTGTGAAGAAGGGCCTCATGACTGATGCCAATTATGAAGACGTCCCACAATGCATCGACGAGGGATGCACCGAATTCACACGGTCCTGCCACCTAATGAGGTTAGCAGCATACTTGCCGATTTCCTGGCACTCGGGGAGGCAGTGTGTATAAAATCGATGCCTGGCCATGAGGATGCTCTCCTTCAGTTTGATTTGGTCCCGAATTAGCACTTTCAGCTCCCCGTATGACTTGTTTGTTGTTTTCTCTGGTTCAAGCAAGTCCCTGACGAGGCCGTAGACCGTGGGCCCACAACTGGTCAACAGGATAGCTCTGCGCTTATCTGCCAGCGTGGCCGGATCATCGCTACCAGGTCGTTTGCTACAAAATATTGGTCAAGCCGCTCCGTAAAGGCTTCCCAATCTTCACCCTCTGAGAACTTTTCTAATGCACCGTTAGTCATTTTTGCGTGAAGGTTTGTAATCTCATTGCCAGTTGTTATGTCTTTAATACTCTTATGAATGACTCCACGAGGTCTAGTATTGTACTTGAGCTGTTGTGACCTTATTCCCATTTATTGTAACTCCAGCGTGAGGCACAAGCATGGTGGGCAGCCTTTTATACTGGGTCCTGCACACCCATGCAGGTGACCCTCAGGTCTCCCACCGCAGTGCCCTCTGGTGGCACACCTTATGTGACTATACAGTTAGTGTATACATGGTCTACATACATGACAATAACAGTTCTATTTGCATTGAAATGTTCTATCAAAGATGGAACTGGTTGCAATTATGATATGATCTCAATCTTTGGACTTCTGAACCTCTGTTGGACTTCTGAATCCTTCAGTTCCTCTGATTCTGGCCTCTTGTGCAACCCCCATCCCTTCAACCCACCATGCCTATGTGGCACTGTCTGGAATTCTCATTAAGTCCCCTTGCCTCTCCACCTTCTGATTTTCCTAAAAACCCACTTCTTTGACCAAGCACAACCATCAATAAATAAAAAATAAAACTGAAGTCCTACTTCGGCCCGAGAACTCAGCGGGCCGGCCGGCCAGTACGGGAGGCCACTTGGCCGGGGATATGGTGCGGCGAAGATCAGGGCGTCCCTTTGGCCAGGGGTAGGGGCTGTGAGCATCGGATCCTGCTCACAGCCCGCAGGACACGTTGGGAGGGCAGGAGCATGCATGCTGACTTCACTGCGCATGCGCGCAGCAGCCGGCAGTGCTTTCTGTGCTGGCCTGTTGCTCCGCCCCCACTTCACGAGCTACACCATGCCGGGACAACAGAGACTCGGCAGAGCGGGCAGGATGAGGCCCCTTTTTTTTGGCGCCGTTTCCAGCACGCAAAGTTGGTGCATTTAAAGTAAGTGCGCTGAAAAAATCTTTGGGGAAAATTGGGCCCTGAGTGATGGAGACTTTAGTAGGAACAGTGTATGGTATACATTCGGTAAATGGAGCCATTTTTCTATTTTTGCGGGTGTATATTAGAATCACTTAGCAAAACTGCTTGTTCATGATCACGGGACCAACATATTAGATATTTTTTATCTTCGAAAGAAAAGGTATGTTTGCTCAATTGAAGAAAAAATGGACTGCCCCATTGCCCCAAACTAAATCAAAAGTTTGAATCTAATGAGGCACAAATATGTTATCTGCAATGAACTGCATTGAATGCAATAATGTGTATAATGTTTTTGCTATTTTAGTACATTTGTTACCCCATTTTAAGTAGATCGGTTAACAATGTTCCCTCTAATTTATTTTGCCCTGGGCGGCCATTCAAAATTCCACACACGCGCAGTTTTTCTATTTAAAAGCTGGCTCACCGGCCGTGCAGCTTACAGGGAACATTGTCGGTTAATGACGACGTTAAAATAGCACATAGAATTATATATTAATGCGTTCATCTCGGCTACCACTGAGAGGATTTTCACTTTTGTATGCTGTACAGATTAGAATTCCTTTTATATAAAGTCATCAATTAAAGCTATTGCGAAATATTCCTTTACTATGATTTGAAAACCTAACTTTCCCCACGTCTGCTTTTATCAGACACTAGTATCAGTACAATGTTCTATGGTTGGTTTTACTGCGTTGCTAAAGCTTGAGCTCCAACAGATAGTTAGAATTTTTACTGTGTTAGGAATATATCTATGTCTGCCTGATGCCAGTATCTTGTTAAAGCCAGGTTTACTTGTTGTTCGCCAACTGTCTATCGAATCCTCAGACACTAGCATGTATGAAGCTCCCCAAAGGGTTTTAGCGAGATACTGTCACTTTGAAAAGCTAGCCAGAAGCTCTCATTGCCATCATTTTACAGAGTGTTAGCCTTGGGGATGGCAGATTGAGTACAATCACAGTTAATCCCGTTGACACAGCAGAAGGAAATGTCATAAATCCAAACTTCCCTTGCATTGATCAGTCCTTTAGAAGCTATTTTTTGCAGGGACAAAAAAATAGCTTTTTTTATTTTCCAAATGGATATTTGCCTCCCAGGAAACACCTGCTGGTGAAGCTTCGTTAAGAGGTTTCAGTTGTTGGAGCACTTCCTCAGCAGCAGTGGAATGGGCAGGGCTTGAATGTGGTCTTCACTTAATATGCCATTCAGCTACTTCATTCCATATGTTTGGATGTGCTTTGTGCAGCTGATACAGCCTCTCAGCACCATGGTGAAGATGTGTTTAGTGATCTGTTTATTTGTTAATTTGGCGCAGGAGACTGCTGCTGTTGTTAATGGGGACTACAATAAGGTAGGAAAATCTGAAGCTAGTGTTTGACTATTTATATCAGGTATATAAAAGTTATTTAATTGTTTATATCGGGCATAATACACACGTACAATGAGTTTTGTCTCTTGATGTATAATGATACAGCTTTGCACATTGCCCTGTCGTTTTGAGCAAGGATTTGATTCCTGGAGCACCCATGTTAAATCATATTTGCTGAAATGTTTTAAATGCCTGCATTAGTATTAAATAGCAAAAGTTGAAATGTGGATAACCGGAACACTTTTGTTTTAATCCACATTTGTAATCATATAATAGCTTAACCATAATGCTAGGTTGCTTTGTATAGGCTTTCATTAGCATTAGTCCATTCGCAAATATACAATAATATTTTTTTTAATCTCTATTTAGTTATTCAGTTCAGGTTATTCATTCCATTCAATTGTTAACAGTCTATTTATCCTGTATCAGATTTTGTAATAAGTGGATAGGTCCAGTGCTCCAATATTGTGCATTCTTCGGCGTTATGTGCAAAAAAAAGGAACATTTTAGATTTTTGATTTGAATAACTCATATCATTGCCTTGTGAACTACCTTAGCAATCATCCCCTGCCTCCACACATTGTTACCTCCTCTCATAACAGATCAAGGAAATATGCTGTTAAGGGGATGGGCAGCTGTGTGCTTTGTCGAATTTATCATCTAACTTTTGATGAGAGCTGTAATGGACACCAGTCACAGAAGCAGCATTGAATACAATTCAAAGCAGGGCTTCTTCGTGCATTGGCGAATAGTCTGTATGCTTAGTTGACAGATATAGGAGAGCCACTGTCTTAGCTCGAGTCATTTGCTAGTTCTTTCCTTCAGCAGTGTACTGACTGCGCAGTTTAAAATGTATCCCGCAAGCCTAACTCGCAGATTTGAAAATATCATTGCGTTGAAACTTAAATTTGAAATGACTGATTCAATGATTTGAAATGAGTATGAAAATTATTTCTATATGTATTATTACCGTTTGCTAAGTATATGAAAAGTGCTATCATCATCGTATCCTGGAATATTAAGCAAACCATTCGTAGATAACGGGAATTTTAACGTAAAAAAAGGAGTGGGTTTGGAGCGTAGGGGTAGTTAAATTGTTAAAAAATAGGAATCACATCCTGAAACCGCCTACAACCCACCCACTTCCGGTTTTAACAAAACGGGATGGGAGCGAGCAGTCAACCTGCTGCCAGGAGGTGGGACATCAACTTAAATGTTACAATGAGGCTGCAAGCCTCTTCTTTAGCCTACATTTTGTTTTTAACTGTAGCTGGTCGAGTTTTATACATCTCGTAAACTCGCCAGCTACAGCAAGGCGAGGTCTGCTGCATCCAAAAGATACGTGCCTTTACACCTACCTCCTGGATCCAGGGTCCATGCCTAGCCCACCTCTCGTGATCGGAGACCCCCCCACAAGGCCTTCGATCACCTTCCCGGACTCTTCCACCCACACCCCCCCCCCCTCCCTGCCCACTGATGATCCTCAGACCGGCCACGATCCTCTGGTGGCCAGCCCTAATCTTTCTCCCCCATCCGCACCCCCGTCATACCCCCGGCCCCCCCAGATCAGCATGAGCAGGGTCACAATCTTTCAGTGGCCAGCCAAGATCTTCTCTACCCTGCCCAATCCCTCAATGACCCAATCTTCCTTCTCCCACCCACCCACCCACTCCCTGCACCCAATCCCTCCCTCTCCCTCCTCTGTGTGGCCTGGTGCCACAGGCCTACCTGCCCGCAACCTTTCCTACTGGCCTCTCCCTCTGGCTGGCTGCGGATGGGAAACAGAGGCTTCAGATGCAAATCGGGCCCTGCCGTTAAAGTCGGCAGGAGCTGCAGCAAAGCCATTCTCCCGGTTTTTCCGCCCATATTGGAACCCCACCCCCAACTGGGGTTCCCCATGAAAATCCAGCCCAATGTGTAACTGTTAGCCATCCTATAGTGTGAAATTTGTATTAGCTAAAACTTTAATGGTGCAAAGTGATGGCAGATATATATTCAGGACACATTATTGGTAATGGTTCATCTCAAAGGGTTGGGTCAAAGAAACTCATGCTGATCTTTTCAAAAGCAGTAAATGCTTAACATATAGTGGTGCTGACATGAATTTGCTTGGGGAAATAGAAGACAGGGTTATAATTTGATATTTCCCGAAGAAACAAGTGTAATTTCACTCATTTTAATATATTCCAAATGCACTGGCCCTCACTCTGAGTGAATATATGTTTACTATTTGTGTTTCTAGATTTAAATAGTAGTTAGTTTTTTCCAATTCCAAAAAGTGTATTCTTGCCATTTGTAGCAATGTTCCTTTGCTGACTGTTTTTGTTCCTCCTCAGGGTTCTGAGGATACAACCCCGAGGATGCATCCAGGATCAACCTTGTCTTGGATTCTTACTGAAGGAGCTGCAAGGCAGATGAACACAGCTGTTACAGACTCTGGGCCAGGGAGGCCACTTGAAGATGGTCAACATGAGAGCACAGAACTGCTAAACCTTACTTACAATGAAATAACTGATTCAGGACCAGGCAGGCCTGGTCCAAACATGAGCAACCCAGCATTCACAATCAATATTACAGCTATTTCAAATGCCGTTCTCCAAGTTCCTGATTTCAAACTCAATCGAATACAAGAAGAGAATGAGTGGACTAATTTAAGGACTCCCAATAAACTTGATGAACTTATTGGTGAAGGGTTCCACTTATCAATAACTGAAGATCAGGAGGATATCACAGACCATGAACAAAAACAGGATGGAGGGTTAGTGGTTTCTGATAAACCCACAATGTCATTACCCACTCCAATAACTTACACAGATTCACAGACTATTTCATTAAGTATACTTACACCTGGAGATACTAAGCTGTCTCAAACGGATACAGAATCACAGCAGGAAGAAAACATGTTGGCAGAATATGATGTCGAGCTTACAGATGAAAAAACTGCAGACTCCAAGCGGTTGAGCTGGTATGAAGTAGATATTGATCTAAATGGTGAATATTCCCCTGGTGAGAGTACCAAAGAAGATATGACTTCCAACCAAGAGACCAAGGAGATGGAGAATATTGAAGTGACCACCCAGCTGGAAAGTAATAAACTGCATGAGACATCAAGGAACACTGCAACCCAAACAGGGAGCCACCCAAATCATAAAGGGCAAATAATGCAAAGAGCAGGACCTCCTGGGCCACCAGGACCTCCTGGGCCATTAGTAAGTAAACTGATATCAAATCATGGAATGAGGAGGTTTCCCTAATGGTTAAGGCAGTGAGTTATACCGACTAGGGAGATCACCACTTCAATCTCCCCTTCTACAAATTCATCTTGATATATCCTTAAGGAAATTTACAATGTGTGTAAAAAATAGTGTATGGTATGGGATGTATTACATATAATTTAATGGTCATGGGTGATTTGCAAATGTGTGTGAAGTTCCCCCATTAGTTTTGTATCTGCATATTTACATATACAAATATGGCTGAGATCCATAACTCAATGAATTTGAGAAATAGAGCCTATGTCACACCACGGTGACACAATAAATGGGTCCATCTCACCACTCTGATACGATAACTGGGTACTTCATTGTGCAATACCAATATACCATATTTAATCTAGATTTTAGAATTTATTCTGGACAGTGATTAAATCTCCAGATATTTTCATATTGCACAAATGAAGGAAGAAAAGAGACGGAAGGTTTCCCTGATGGTTAAGGCAGTGAGTCACAGACTGGAGAGATCACCAGTTCTAGTCTACAAAAAATAAAAAGCCAAGTAAAAATAACAGAAATACAAAAAGTAAAATGTTTTACATTGTACATGTAAAACGTTCTGACCTCACCCTCAGTGGGGCTTTTGGTAGCCAAGCAGTGTCTCAGGACCATGTTACTCATCCACAACTGTGACTGCGAACCTCCACAGGTTGTGCTTCTTTATAAAACATTTCTCTTTCAAACATTTTTCACTCTGATAGCTACCTATCACTTTCAGTTAATTATCAAAAGTGGGATCAGAAACAAATGAATCAGGAAATAATTTATTCCAATGCGAGATAAATGATATTGAAGGAAAACTATTTTTAATAAAATATTTAGAAAAATTACTGCATACTATACAAGATATCTACTTTAGGATCGAGCTCAGATATAAATGTACCTTGAAATAATTATTTGATTATTCAGTTGCTCATAAAAATTATTGCAATCCATGTTTTATAATCTCAAAGATAATCATTTGGTTACAAACAATTCAGGATTGTGAAACTTCTATCAAAAATTCATTCCTTCAAATAACCTAATTGAAAAGTCATAAATTAAGAATGCTTCTGTCTCTGGTTTATGTCTTCGATGCTTTATGGTGGTGCTTAGGTCAAGGTCACTACAAAGAGCATGGGCTCCAGTGCTTAGTATTCACTCATTAAGAGGGAAAATAATTCATCCTGACAACTTCTGCAAATTACACAAGATCAAATGAACAGGATGGGCCACTCCATAATATAGTATAAATATGGGGAACAAACCTTTACAATCACAGAGAAATGATGTGGCAGAAACGATTCTCATTATCCCAATGACAAGCAGATTAATATGCACAACGTTGAAAATGCAGTAAAAAAAGCAAACCATTTCATATAACTCCCTAGTGACCATACAGTGGTGTTTCTCAGTATTTCTGTTTATAATTGAAATCATGTATTACACCCAAGTAATTAGAATATATATGCTTTGGATTCCTTTCAGATGAAGATTGGTTTAAGAAACACCACTTTTTATTACACTTTGTGCACTGTCCCCAGCTCACCCACAAATCTTGGATTAGATGCTTTCTTAGTTCCTACAGCATCACAGCTGATCTATATTTTTACCCACTACACAAAAGCAAGACTTAAGCAAAATGGAGACTTTCAGTAATATTTACTGTGCAGTGACACCAATTAAGTTAAAATAAACATTGCCTTTAATGGTTATTAGACAGCTAAGTTGTTATCAAAATTTCTTTAAAAATTGCTCTTTATGTAATTTTAGCTACTAGTTCCCTTTCTTTTCTAGTTGGATTAGGAAATCCAAGATAGAGTTTGCATTTATATAACACATTTTATGTTCACCTGAGGGGCAGATATTACAACTCCCTCAATACTTCATTGAAGTGCCAGCCCAGTTAATAAAGTAAAGAACAATTTGGATTTTTATAGGGCCTTTCTCAACCACCCAAAGCATTTTATAGCCCCTTTTTGAAGAGTAGTCACTGTTGCAATGTAGGAAACGGGCAGCCAATTTGCTCACAGCAAGCTCCTACAAACAGCAATGTGATAATGACCAAATAATCTGGTTTTGTTATTCTGATTGAACGTTAAATATTGTCATCGGATCTTTTATGTCCACCTAAGAGTGCAGAGAGGGCCTTGGTTTAACGTCTCATGCAAAAGACGGCACCTCCGACAGTGCAGCACACCCTAAGCACTGCACTGGAGTATCATCCTAGATATTTGTGCTCAAGTCTCTGGAGTGAGTCTTGAACCCACAACCTTCCGACTTAGAGGCAAGAGTGCTGCCCACTGAGCCACAGAGAGACAAAACATGAATAAACTACTAAACATCACTCCCATGTACCAGACCTCCGACTGCCCGAGCAATGCCATGAGAAACTAAGAGCTGGAAATTCAGTTGTGTCGCGTCTCAGTTAGCACCTTGGAGGGGCAGTAATGCGTCTCGAGTGCATCACTCCCGCAGCACTGCACTGCAATGTTAGTCTAGATTTCCGTGCTCAAGTCTCTGGAGTGGGACTTGAACCCACAACCTACCCACTGAGCTACTGGCTGACACCTAGTGGTTGGTTTAAAAACAGCAGAGTGCCTGTGACTGCAGATTAAATAATGAATGGGGGAAGTATAGCCACCATGATTGACTAGATGTTGTAGAACCACCTGCTAGTGTCATCCAGTACCCCCAAACTTAGCATTCAATAACCAGCCCTAATGCAAGCCTGCTGATAACAGTGAGCACCTAACAGTACTTGTTAGTCACTGCTTCCAACTGAGATCAAGATGCATGGTTCTAATGATATTTGCTTAATAAGAAAGACGGAATAGAATATTTTGCTCCTCACAGGGGAGTTTCCATTAAAAGGTTTTTACTGTACTGTACACAGTTGAAATTGTGGTCACATTTTTTGATTTAAACTAGTCCAGATTGTGGTTGAGTTCGAGCATACACAGCAATAGTTGATTTGACATTTAATGATCTGAAAAAGAACATTTAAAGGTTGAAAACATGCTGTGTGACATAATTAAGCATTCATTAGCATTTTCATATGAAACTCTTTATCTGCTTTTTTTAACTAAAACGCAATATATTTAAACAAGTTAGCATCTTCGTTCAAGTTGTAGGTGGACTAAGTATCATAGAATCATAGAAAAATTACGACACAGAAGGAGGCCATTTGGCCCATCGTGTTTGTGCCGGTCAAAAAAGAGCTATCCAGCCTAATCCCACCTAGGTTCGTAGCCCTGTAGATTACGGCTTTAAGTGCACATCTAAGTACTTTTTAAATGTGTTGAGGGTTTTTGCCTCTATCATCCCTTTAGGCAGTGAGTTCCAGAACTTCGCCACTCTCTGGGTGAAGACATTTTTCCTCATTCCCCCCTATAATCCTTCTACCAATAAATCTATGCCCATGGTTATTGACCCCTCTGTTGGGTGAAATAGGTCCTTCCTATCCACTATATCTAGGCTCTTCATAATTTTAACCTCAATTAAATCTCCCCTCAGTCTCCTCTGTTCCAAGGAAAACAATCCCAGCCTATCCAATCTTTCCTCATAGCTCAAGTTTTCCAGTCCTGGCAACATCTTCGTAAATCTCCTCTGCACCCTTTCTGGTGCAATTACATCCTCCCTGTAATGTGGTGCCCAGAACTTCACACAATACTCAAGCTGTGGCCTAACTAGTGTTGCATACATTTCTAGCATAACCCCCCTACTCTTGTATTCTATGCCTCGGCTAATAAAGGAAAGCATTCCATATGCCTTTTTAACCACTTTTTAAGCTAATGAGTTTGCTAATAGTTTCAGACAACCTAATTTCAACTGAAGTGCATGAATTGCTTTTAATAAAAGACAAATTATATGTTCATGGTAAACATTCGATCACGCGCCATTTGATGAAACAAAATACGAATTAAAAAATCATTTCAACACTAATTATGAAAATATCACTCAATAATTGCAAAGAAAAATTCTCAGCTTCTCTGGTGTGTAGATGTGATGAGATGTACTTTAGAATTTTGCAACACAGGAGGAGAATATTCAGCCTCACGCATCCCTGCAGACTCTCTGAAAGGACTAACCACTTTGTACCATTCCCCCGTTCTATGAACATAGCCTTTCAATTTTTTTTCTTCTTCAAATATTAATCCGCTTCCCTTTTAAAAGCTATTATGGATTCTGCTTCCACTACTGTTTCTGGCATGATATTTCACATCCTAACAGATCTATGCATTTAAATATTCTCTTAATTCCTTTGGTGCTGATCTTAACGTTATACCTTCTAGTTAGCAAGTTATCTGCCAGTGGAAATAATTTTTTTGTATTTGCCTTATCAAAATGCCTCACATCTCTGGACACTTCTTAGATGTCCTCTGCATGTTCTCTGTTGTGTGGTGTCAGCTGTGGCTCAGTGGGTAGCACTCTCGCCTCTGAACCAGAAGGTTTGTGGGTTCACGTCCCACCCGAAGATCCAAAGAATTGGATTTTCAAGAAGTTTGTGACTGGGTTTTCACCGCAAAGTCTGGGTGGGCTCCTCGGGTACTTGTTTGTGGCGGCGATGGGATGTACCGCCGGGGAGAGGTGCGCCGACATGCAACATTGCGTTTGCGTCGGACTTTTGGCACTCTCCCAACCCGTACACTGCATCCAGAATAGCGACAAACCTGTCGGTGCAGCCCCTGCCAGCAGCGGTAAGTATGAAAACCTGCGAAAAAGGTAAGTTAACGTTTTCATTTTTTAATTCTTTTTCAACGATTTGTTAGCTAAGGGTTTTGTGAATGTTTTTGGAATGTTTTTTACAATTTTATTTTATTTCCCCCCCCCCCGCCCCTTCCCAAGGTCCCTTTCGCAGCATTCCCGGCCCCAGTCTAAATTTGGCGAAACTCACGTTTTTGCGGCCCGAATCCTCATGCAACGCCCCTCTTACCTGATGTAAAACCTGATAGTTCGGCCTAAAAACGGTAGCGCAACGTAAACGTTAATTTTCACATATCATGACCATTTTCGCCGAAAAAAACAAAAAGCCGAAAATCCGGCCCAAAAAGTCTAGGCTGACGTTCCAGTACAGTGCTGAGAAAGCAAATTGGCTGCTGCATTTCCTACATTACAACAGTGACTACACTCCATACAGCCCGACTTGCGTGAGAACACCCGTGGCAGGTCGGGGCCATAAAAGGAGCGCCGGTGCGGTGGCCCGGGAGCAGTGTGGAGGCATACTACTGCAAGGTATAGCGCGAGCTGGTGCAGGAGGGCGACGGCAGCCAAGAGTGATGAGTAAGAAATACAAGTAAGAGTGATGAGCAGGAGTCGGCCGTTTGGCCCCTCGAGCCTGCTCCGCCATTCAATAAGATCAGGGCTGATCCGATCATGGACTCAGCTCCACTTCCCTGACGCTCCCCACGGCAACGAAGAGTGACGTCATCAAGGTCCAGGTCGGTGATTGGAGCGTGGGTAGGTACAGCAGGTGCGGTGAGAGACTGTGGATGGATGTGATGGGGCCCAGGAGAGGCTGGAGTTCTGGGCCAGGGACCCAGGGGCCAGCCCACACTGCGGTATGTGTGCGCACTAGGTCCGTGCAGCAGAGCAGGTCTCCAGTCGTCTTGGATAACCCTTGCAACTGGACCAAGACCTAGCTCTGCCAAGCCCATGTGGTGGCTGGTGTGCAAGGGCCACCACATGTTAAAAAAATCCACGCAGAGGCATCTTCCACCCTTCAGGGTGTAGTTCGGGATCTGGAATATTAGATCCTTCATTGAAACACCTGTGGACACATCCTTTTTTGGTGTGGAAGCAAGTCATCCTTGTTTCAAGGGACTGCCTATGATGATGACATTCCAAAAGTACTTCATTGGCTGTAAAGTGCTTTGAGACGTCCGATGGTCGTGAAAGGCGTTCTATAAATCCAAGTATTTCTTTTTCTTTTTTCATTTTCTAAAGACAGGAACCCAGTTTCCCTATCTATCCTTACAACTAAATGTTCTCATCCCTGCTATTATCTTAGTGAATCTCTTCTGTGCCCTCCTTGACATTCTTTCTAAAGTAGACGTCTAAAGATGCGCACTCTATTCTGGTGTGCCCTCCTTGACAACTGTCCTAAAGCAGATGCCTAAAGCAGTGCACTATGGTCTTAGTGCAGCTTAACCAATTGCTTGTATGAATTCAGCAATACTTCTTTGCTTTTGCACTCTATGTTCTGACATTTGAGATCCACATTAACGGCTGTTTTTTCAGTGCAAACTGAAATGAGAATCTCAATATAACATCGACAATACATTCCGAAAAATAATAGATGCTTCAGTGTGGCTTCAAGGCAACAATGTAATTTTGGGGTTGAGATGATAAATATAAACCACTCAATCTTAAGAACATAAGAAATCGGAGTAGGAGTTAAGCCATACAGCCCTTCGAGCGTGGTCCACCATTCAATCAGATCATGGCTGATCTTCGACCTCAACTCCAATTTTCCGCCCGATCCCCATATCCCTTGATTTCCGCAGAGTCCAAAAATCTAGCGATCTCAGCCTTGAACATACTCTGCAACTGACCATCCACAACCCTCTGGGGTAGACAATTCCAAAGATTCACAACCCTCTGAGTGAAGAAATTTTTCCTCATCTCAGTCCTAAATGGCAGACCCCCTTATCCTGAGACTATGCCCCCTAGTTCTCGACTCTCCAGCCAGGGGAAACAACCTCTCAGCATCTACCCTGTCAAGCCCTCTCAGAATCTTACGTTTCAATGAGATTACCTCCTATTCTTCTAAACTCCAGAGAGTGTAGGCCCGTTCTACTAAATCTCTCTTCATTGGCTAACCCTCTCATCCTCATATTTTGGTATTATCTGAAGACTTTGGTTAGATTAAGAGTTGATTTTAAGAGTTGTTATTTGTTGGGTTTCACATCCATTTTTCTTTTCTTCTTTCAACATTAGGGTGACCCTGGACCACCAGGACCTAAAGGAGATAAAGTGAGTTGCATCCTTAAAAAAAAAATCAAGCTAAAGGTGTTCCTAATATTGCTTATCTTCAGAGAAAATAGTTTGGGCGTCTATATTTGGATATTGCATGCTGTTTTGTGTTGGATCAAAAAATGGCAATTTAAATGTTTACAATAGATATATTCAACTGAAGCAGTTAGTTATCGTTTTGTAAATTGATCTTGCCCATTTCACATTAGTTCGCTTTCCCATCCTGTAAAGCAAAAGCGAAGTTTACAACAGGTTATGTGTTGTACTTAGCTAGAACTAAAATTCCCAAACACTTTGGGATCCAAAGCTAAAAAGGATACATCTTTGCCCATGGATCCTCTCACTGATACAGTTGGAGCTAAGCAACTGTGGTGAGCTTGATCCATGAAATGGTGAGTCCTCGGATAGAATGTGAAGGCATTAAAATAATGCTAAAGGTCTTACATCTTATAGATTACATTTGATTTCCCCCCCACCCAATTATGATAGAGGGAACCTTGATGCTGGAAGCTCTTCCCAAACACACAGCAGCACCAATTGGAGCAGGTTGCAATTGACTGCTTGCATGTGATGCTTCCTGCTCCATTAAAAAATACCCTCACCTTTTTAAAAATGGAAAGAGTTTCACTCTCATAATCTGTTTGTCACAACTGCAGTTCTACTCTTCGAAAAAGATTCCTCATTGATGTACCAGAGAAGGAAGGTGAAGAAAGGGCAATGGGGTGATAGTAGCAGCCAAGGCCCCGTTTCCTTGGTTACCTCTAAACTTGACTATTCCAATGCACCCCTGGTCAGTCTCCCATCTTCCACCCTCTATAAACTTAAGCTCATCCAAAACTCTGCTGCCCGTATCCTAACTCGCACCAAGTCCCATTCACCCATCACCCCTTTGCTTTGATTTTAAAATTCTCATCCTTGTTTTCAAATTCCTTGTGGACTCCTCCTTCCTATCTCTGTAACCACCTCCAGCCCTCCGAGATATCTGTGCTCCTCCAATTCTGGCCTCCTGCGCATCCCTGACTTTATGCGAGCAATGTGTGAGGAGGACACAAAAAAGCTACAAAAAGACATAGACAGGTTAAGTGAGTGGGTAAACATTTGGCAGATGGAGTATAATGTTGGAAAGTGTGAGGTCATGCACTTTGGCAGAAAAAAAATCAAAGAGCAAGTTATTATTTAAAGGGAGAAAGATTGCAAAGGTTGATTCCGGGGATGAGGGGTTGACTTTTGAGGAAAGGTTGAGTAGGTTGGGCCTCTGCTCATTGGAATTCAGAAGAATGAGAGGTGATCTTATCGAAACATATAAGATTATGAGGGGGCTTGACAAGGTGGATGCAGAGAGGATGTTTCCACCGGTGGGGGAGACTAGAACTAGAGGGCATGATCTTAAAATAAGGGGCTGCCCATTTAAAACTGAGATGAGGAGAAATTTCTTCTCTGAGGGTTGTAAATCTGTGGAATTCGCTGCCTCAGAGAGCTGTGGAAGCTGGGACATTGAATATATTTAAGACAGAAATAGACAGTTTCTTAAACGATAAGTGAAGAAGAGGTTATGGGGAGCGGGCAGGGAAGTGGAGCTGAGTCCATGATCAGATCAGCCATGATCTTATTGAATGGCGGAGCAGGCTCGAGGGGCCGTATGACCTACTCCTGCTCCTATTTCTGATGTTCTTATGTTTAATTGCTCCACCATTGGTGGCCGTGCCTTCAGCCGCCGAGGATTAAGCTCTGGAATTCCTTCCCTAAACCTCTCTTCCTCTCTATCTCTCTTTCCACCTTTAAGACACTACTTAAAGCCTACCTCTTTCAGCTGCCCTAACATCGGGCTCAATTTTCTCCGGTGATTTGCGCTGTTTTTTTGGCGTAAATTAAAAAATTAAAGTTTCCCCAAGGAACGTGCGCCAGCGTAACTCAGTCAGTTACGATTTTTTTTAGGTTAGTTTTTTTTTGCGTCATGGTGACCATGATGTCTGCACCAGTTTTTGTCAATGATGGAAGTTTGCCCCCCAAAAACTTCTCCTCGGTCGGTGTATGTGACCATTCCCGAAAAACCTTCTGGCGAGTTAAGAAAAAGTAGCACACATTGAAAAATCGGCGCAGAAAGACGTCATTGTTTTTCAGCCAGTGAAGTTTTAGAGGGAGTCAAGAAGACTTAAATATGCAAAATAAAGATTTAATTTTGTTACCTTATAACAAAGTAAATGGAAGTTTGATGGAATTCTGTAAGTTTTCATATTTGTTTCAACTGACACGTCACCACCGAACGTCTGCAAACAGGGCTGGAGAGTCGGAGCGTCAGCTGGCAGAATCGGTCCCACGCCCAGACACAGGGGCTCGGTGCTCGGCTGAAAAAGAAGCCCGGGGAGGAGGTGGGGGGCTGTGGAAGGTGATAGGAAGGCATCAGAAGCCTGCACTACCCATCAAATCAAGCCCGGCTGGGTGGGGAGCTGTGGAAGGCGATCGGAAGGCATCACAAGACTGAACGACCCATCAAATCAAGCCCGCGGGATTGGGGAGTGGGGTGGGGAGGGGGTGCGAATGGGTGGGGGGGGGGGCAGGTTCCTGATCACTACGCCTACTCAGACCTGGATGTGGTCCATACAGACCTGTGGAGAGAGAGAATAAAGAACCTTGTCCTGCCTGCCTGCCATTTTGAGCTTCTTGCAAAGGTAACCGTTTAGGCATGGGAGAAATACTGACAATGTCATACCTTGTGCAAGCCTTTTGCATAATGGTGTTGCGGAGGAGACAATTGATTCAAAGTCAATGCATGAAGAACCTGAGAGCCCGTAGGGTGATGGGCAGATCACTTAAAACCTGTCTCGATATACCCACTTCAGGTATATCGAGACAGGCTTTCGTACCTGAGTGATGTAGACTGTGTCAGAAGGCTGCGTTTTCGAAAAGAAGTTGTAACTGAGATCTGTAAGTTGATAAAAGCAGACCTGCAACCTAGAAGCATCAGGAGGACTGCTTCGTCAGTTGAAGCACTTTCATTCTATGCATCTGGATCGTTCCAAGCTACAAATGGGGATGTGTGCGCCATTTCTCAACATGCGACACATATCTGCATTCGGCAGGTGACTGCTGCATTATATGCCCGGAGGAATGACTACATAAAGTTCCCCATGACTGCTCAGGCAATGCGTGAAAGGGATGTGGGCTGCTCGAGGACTGCTGGCTTCCCAAAGTTACATTGATTGTACCCACATCGCCTTGTGAGCACCTTTGGATGATTCCAAGCTGTACAGGAACAGAAAAGGTTTCCACTCCATTAATGTACAGCTCGTGTGTGACGACATGCATCGCATCATGTCAGTTGATACAAGATACCCTGGGAGCACCCATGATGCATTCATCCTTCGTGAGAGCATTATATCTGCCATGTTTCAGCAGCAGCCTGAAGGGCAGAGCTGGCTACTGCGAGACAGAGGGTACGGCCTCGCCACTTGACTTATGACGCCCCTACGCGTAACCCGGACGGAAGCTAACCGGGAATACAACATGTCGCATATTGCGATACGCAGCATAATGGAGAGGATCATTGGCATCTTGAAACAGCATTTCCGATGCCTGGACCATTCCGGAGGCTACTTGCTCTACTCCCCTGAGATTGTTGGTCAGTTCATTGTTGTGTGCTGCATGCTGCATAACTTAGCCATCATGAGGCAGAAGACCCACCTGAGATGAGAGTGGCTGATGATGATGATGAGGAAGATGCGGATGACGACGAGGAGGACAAGGACGAGGAAGCCATGCAACTGCCTGTACCTGGAGCATGACGGCGGAGGAGGGCGGGCCTCATGCCCCTTTAACAATTGCGCCATCCGTAAATGCTTTGCTGCCTGAAGGCTCAGCGGCATCTATTCCACATGGACCATGTTTACTATTTGGACCTGGTCCATAATCTTGTGTTGTGTTAATGGAACAAATGATGGAAATTATTTTTGTAAATTTCAAAAGTTGAGTTAATAATCGAACAAATAATGGAAATAATGGAAATGATTCTTCTTGAGTTCCAAACGCCGTGTTAATAATGGAACAAATAATGTAAATAATTCAGTTATAATTTAAAATATATTTTATTCAAAAGTTTCACAAATATTTGTTTGTACTTAACTTAACTTTAATAATCATATTCTTATATCAAACTTTAAAGTTTTCACTTAAAATCACTTACAAACTTTAAGATCACTTAAAAACTTTAAGATCATTTACTAACTTTTAAACTTGTAAATTTACATAACTTACAAAAATCTTTTCATTTGAGAAAAGTTACAATAGTAACAACAATAATAATAATAATAACAACAACAGCAGCAAAGAAAGGCTGCACCCATCTCTCCTCTATCTTATCCTATGACCTCCTGGTGTGCTTGGTCTTGGTGTTTCTCGGGTTGGTACCAAGCTTATTCTTTCGAACATCTCGGGTAATTTGCACTTCTTGATGGGGGATGGGGTGGGGTGGCCAGGCAGTAATGTGGAAGTCCCGGCTTGGGCCTCTTCAAAGGCTGGTCTGGGGATTGGAGTGGGAGTGGCAGTTGATTCTGTCAATGGGCGCGAGGTCTGGGCCTGTTCCCTTATTGCAGCAGCTAACTCCGACATTCCCTCCCTCATATGCCCTGACAGTGTCTCAACTACCTCCAACATTTCCTCCATCATGTTCGCCGACAGTGTCTCAGCTACCTGTGACATGCCCTCCCTCATGTTGAGCAACAGTGTGTCAACTACCTGCGACATTCCCTCCCTCATGTGCACCGATGTGGTTTCAACTGACTGAGATATTCTCTCCCTCATGTTCCCGGACATCATTCCCATTTCTCGTGAGAGTGTTGTTACTTCTCCCGACAGTCCCGATACCTCATCACCCACCCCACTGATGGTGTCCAGGAGTGATCGGGTAAAGTCAATGCTCTCTGCACTCATTGCCATCATCTGAATCACATCTGTTAGATCCTGCACCTCAGGAGAGCGTGGTTGAGCTCTTCTTCCACTCCTCACCCTGGGTGTGGCTCGCAGCATCCCAGTGGGACCCGCAGCCTCGGACGGTGGGGCCCTGGGTGTGCCTTGCTGCATCCCATTGGGACCCGCAGCCTGGGACAGTGGGGCCCTGGGTGTGTCTTGCTGCATCGCACTTGGACCTGCAGCCTCGGACGGTGGGGCCCTGGGTGTGCGTCGCTGCACATCACTGGAATCCCCAGCCTCGGACAGTGGGAAACCATGGAATGTTGCACCAACACTCAAATCACGACTCAGAGAGGGGCTAGCACATCAATGGGCGGCTCCTGCACCTCCTCAAAAGTGTGTACAATAGTGGGGGCTTCATCCATCCCCTCCCCCTCCACCTCACCCCCATGCGCTTGGTCTGGAAGGTGGAATTGGAAGATGTTCTCCTCTTAAGGCTCGCCCTCATCTCAATCTTCTTCATTGTCATGATTGGCCTCAAGTTCTGCAAAATATAACAGAACAGACAAATGGTTAGCAGCAGAGAGGGGCAGGGTGGGTGGCATGAATAGGCTCACACAGCGCAGGCAGCAGATTCATTTGAAGGACCAGGATGAATGATAACACAACCGAATGCATCAACCGAAACGTAGCTGATGGAGACATCCCCATGAACCAAAGTATGGCTAGCCTGCACAGTACTTAACATTTAGCAAAGCCAGACTCTGTAATTTGCAAGACTTACCCTCTCCCTCAAGTGTGGGCCACCTTGTGCAGTGGTGGTTGCTTTTTTCCAGGCAGGACCCATCAAAGCAGCGACCCTCACTTCCAAGGGTGTCAGTGGGTGCAGATTTGCTGGGTCTCCTCCTGCTCAAGTTCTTTCTCATTTGTTGTGTGCCACTTTCTTCTGCAAAGATGAAAATGTAACTTTTCGGAGAGGATGTCTTTCTGCTGGGTGGGACATATACAGATGGTCACATTTACAATTGCAATTCCATTAAAAAATGAAAATATTACTTACACTAACTACTTGACAAAGGTCCTGCCATTTCTTTTTGCACTGGCCTCCAGACCGCGGGGTGGTCGCCATTGCACAGTAATCTTCTGCAAGTTGGTTCCAGCGTTTCTTCATTTCTTTGGGTGGAACTTTTATGTGACCTCTGCTAGTGTCCAGCTCCTACTATCTATCCTCAATTACAGTAACTAATGCCTCCACTTCATCCTGTAAGAAATTCTTGGTCCTTGCGCCTCGTTGCATCTTGTATTGCAGCTCCGATTTTTCCGATGATAATTACAGTTCTCACACAGCATTCAAAGTTCTCACACTCACAACTGGCTCTTTAAAAATGGCTGATTGTAGACTGGGAGCTGTACTGCAAATGCGCACCCGTAGGAATCACGTCAAAAACGTCCTTTTTTTCGCGCATGCACAGAAGGGGCAGCATCGTTTTTTCGGTGCAGACAGTAGGCTCCAACCCCTGAGGCTACAGGACAGGCTGCGGGGTGACAATTTTGAAAAATAGAGCGGGGGAAACTTGGCACATTTATTTTTGGATTCGTTCTGGCCTAGAAAAATGGGCGTAATTCTGGCAATACACAAAAAAAACGGCTTTAGGCAAAATTGAGCCCATCTTATATGGCTCAGTTTCAAATTTTGGTGGATAATGTTCCTATGAAGAGCCATGGGATATTTTAAAGCATTATATAAATCCAAGTTGTTACCGTCTCTAATTCCTTTCGGCATTATTTGCTGACATGGCCCTATATACACACACCTATCAGGAAATATTGAACAGGCTGGGGCTCTCAAAGTGAAGACTGAGGGGTGACCTGATAGAGCTCGTTAAGATTATGAAAGGGTTTATAGGGTAGATGTAGAGAAGATATTTCCACTTGTGGGCGACACCAGAACTAGAGGCCATAAATATAATATCGTCACGAATAAATCCAATGGGGAGGCCAAGAGAAACGTTATTACACAGAGAGTGGTTAGGATGTAGAACTCGCTACCACAATGAATAGTTGAGGCGAACAGCATTGATGCATTTAAAGGGAAGCTAAATAAGTGCCTAAGGGAGAAAGGAATTGAAGGATATGTTGATGGGGTTAGATGAAGAATGGTGGTCGAAGGCTCGTGTGGAGCATAACCACTGGCATGAACCTGTTGGGCCGAATGGCTTTGTTTCTGTGCTGTACATACTTTGTAACGCTTTGTAACTTTGTAATGTAACTCTCCTCCGCAACTGCTTTTGCTCGTGTTAGAAAACATGCTGCTCCTCTTTCCCATTAAGTATTCTCTTGCCTTGCCACAAATCATTCCACCCATGTCCCATTCATGGTATATTTAAATGAAAAGAAATCTGTATGTCTTCCAACTGTTTTTCTTTCACCACTTTGCTTCCCCTGCCAATGTGTGCTCTTTTAATTCTGATTTCCTCTACTTATCCTTGATGTCACCTCAGTGGCAGGAAGTTCTGAAATGGCTGGTTGATGCCTTTCCGCAGACACCTTGATGCACTTTGTTCTCTTTGACTGACTGTGGGCTGCTTTCTCCTTGATGAAGAAAGTGGAGCGTTTGAAGGCTCTTCCCTTCTTCTTAGGCAGTCCCTCGAAATAGAGGATGACTTGCTTCCACACTAATATGAGTTCTCAGGTGACTGAAGAGACCAATGCGGGACCTACAGTCTCTGTCACAGGTGGGGCAGGTGGTGGGTGGGGTGCTTGGGTTGTCGTGCGCCCCTTTCGCTGTTTGCACTTGGCTTCCGTGTGCTCCTGGCGAAGAGACTCGAGCTGTTCGGCGCCTTCCTGGATGCTTTTCCTCCACTTTGAGCAGTCTTGGGCCAGGGATTCCCAGGTATTGGTGGGGATGTTGCATTTCTTCAAGGAGGCTTTGAGGGTGTTCTTAAAGTGTTTCCTCTGCCCACCTGGGGCTCTGAGTAGAGCACTTGTTTTGGGACTCTAGTATCGGGCATGCGGACGATGTGACCATCCATCGAAGCAGATTGAGCGTGGTCAATGCTTTGATGCTGGAGATGTTGGCCTGAACGAGAACACTGACGTGGGTGCTGACTAAGGACTCTTTGGAGGGGAAGGAAGGGGGAGTGAAAGCTCTCATCGTCCCTTGTGGTTATTCTAGTGATATAGTACATTGTATTCGAGACAGGGAGGGCAAGGTTTGTGGAGATGTGAAACATGCTTCTAACATTGATTATTACGGCGCGACAGCTGCAAGGAAAAATGCAGGGAACAGCACCAACCCTTGTACATGGCCTTCTTTGACTTTACAAAGACCTTTGACACGATCAACTGCAAGGGACTATGGAGCGTCCTCCTCCGTTTCGGCTGCCCCCAAAAGTTTGTCACCATCCTCCGCCTGCTCCACGACAACATGCAATCTGTGATCCTGACCAAGTGCGCCAGTGCAGCCTCCAGCCACCGGAGGAAAAGAGTGTTCGAAGATCAAGCCCTCAAATCTGCCACCAAGCTCATGGTCCACAGGGCTGTAGTGATACCCGCCCTCCTGTATGGCTCAAAGTCGTGGACCATATATGGTAGACACCTCAAATCACTGGAGAAATATCACCAACGATGTCTCCCCAAGATCCTGCAAATCCCCTGGGAGGACAGACGCAACCAACGTTAGCGTCCTCAACCAGGCCAACATTCCCAGCATCGAAGCACTGACCAAACTCGAGCAGCTCTGTTGTGGGGGGCCACATTGCTCACATGCCTGACACCAGATTCCCAGAGCAAGCGCTGTACTCGGAACTTCTACATGGCTAACGAGCCCAAGGTGGGCCAAGGAAACATTTCAAGGACACCCTCAAAGCCTCATTGATAAAATGCAATATCCCCACCGACACCTGGGAGTCCCTAGCCAAAGACCGCCCTAAGTGGAGGAAGTGCATCCAGGAGTGCGCTGAGCACCTCGAGTCTTGTCGGCGAGAACATGCAGAAATCAAGCGCAGGCAGCGGAAGGAGCGTGCAGAAAACCAGACTCCCCACCCACCCTTTCCTTCAATGACTGTCTGTCCCACCTGTGACAGAGACTGTAATTCCCATATTGGACTGTTCAGTCACCTAAGAACTCACTTTTAGAGTGGAAGCAAGTCCCTTGATTTTGAGGGACTGCCTATGATGATTGCACTGCTTTACGCTGCGACTACCTGCTGTGACTTGATTAACTTGGTGACTTCGTTGAACATCTTCCAGAATTTAGTAGCTCTCATCGTAGGCAGCCCCTCGGAATCGAGGAAGACTTGCTTCCACTCCTGAAGTGAGTTCTTTGATGGCTGAACAGTCCAATACAAGAGCCACAGACTCTGTCACAGGTGGGACAGATAGTCATTGAGGGAAGGGATGGGTGGGACTGGTTTGCCGCACTTTTAGGGAGGTCTTGGGCCAGGGACTCCCAGGTGTCAGTGGGGATGTTGCACTTTATCAGGAAGGCTTTGAGGGTGTCCTTGTAGCGTTTCCGCTGCCCACTTTTGGCTTGTTTGCCGTGAAGGAGCACCGAGTAGAGCACTTGCTTTGGAAGTCTCATGTCTGGCATGTGAACTATGTGGTCTGCCAGCGGAGTTGATCGAGTGTGGTCAGTGCTTCAATGCTGGGGATGTTGGCCTGGACGAGGACACTGATGTTGTTGCGCCTGTCCTCCCAGGGCTCTGCAGGGGGTGTCGCCCCTTTTCACCTAGGTCTGGATCATGACCTTTGTGGATCTCCCTCCCTCGGTGCCAAAAGGCTTGGTCCATCCTTGGCAGATTCCAGCCTTTAATACCTCAACTGAAGAATCTTTAAAATGGGGGACTTGGGGCCCTGAAGATCCAGCAGTCGTAGACTGATACAGTTCAGGATTCTTTGGGTACTGTTTCATGGAAAGGACTTGAACACAAGCTATGTTAAGCTGTGTGGGTTTTTGTTTAACAAAAGCTCAAAGCAGCTCTCTGCTGAGTTATGGATGGATAGGCAGGTGACTGCTAATAGCAATGCAAATAGAAAATTCTCTCAGAACCAAACAATGGATAATTCATTAATCACATCTGTTGATTCAGAAGGACACTACCTTGGTGTTGGAAATCCTTTTTTGATCTCTATAAGTGCCAGAAAGAGGCTTTTAAAATTCAGAGCTCTGACAACTAACGTTAGCTTAGTCACTCAGCATAACCATTAATGCCACAGGATTTTTCCATCACATTCTCCTCTCTGCCAGCACCCACTCTGGCTATCTCACCCTTCCTTTCATGTCTTCCCATACACAGACCACCATCTCAGCTTTGGCTCTCGGTGTGGTTTGCATTCAGCCTTAGCCCCTCTCATCATTCATCACTAGGACCACAGAAAATATTGGCTGATCTAAACAATATGCAGCATAATTGGCTACGAATGTGTGAAACAGCAAAGAAAAGGGACTTAGCTTGATGTATTTATTCAAATAGCCGACATCACAAGGTTTCACTTAAAGTTTAGTGCTGTTCCATTATAATGTGCTTTTTCCTTCATTACAACATAGAACGATTAAACATGACAAGGAAAAGGACTGCACGCCTTCACTAATCTGAAGTGAACCGTGGAGAACAGTGTAGCAAATGTGAAATCCAAGCTTGGATTTTCAGTAGCCAAGCTGTGAACTTGTTTAGCACAGTAACGCTAAATTAAATAATTGAGTAACTGTAAGGCGAGAGAGAATTATGTGCAATCTGGTAAGCAAAGGTTGAGGTGACTTGGGCTTTGGTCATCTCAGCATGTCTAGTATTACCTTCCAAAAATGTTATATAGTAAAATCGTATCCTGCTCCATACTGTTATCATATGTCTACTTACTCATCTGATCATTAATGAAGAGCATCACTCTCCTGCTTTGACATTTGTTATGTAAGCATTCATTATTAAAATTGTTGTTTAGTCTGGATTGGTTTACAGCAATAAATTGTTGTCACCTCCCAGAATTAGATGTCAAATCATAAATATCTGCTATAAATGACAATCCACATTGAAAACAAAGTGCAGCCTGACTATTATTAGAAATGGATTCAGAACTATATTGTTTGTTGAGGATTAGAAGCTTTGGAAAAAATTAAAATAAAGTTCAGTTGGAAAACGAGAGTTCCCTTTGAGTACTTTCTGGGGCTGGATGGAGCGATGGAGAAGTGGGGAATGTACTCTCAATCTAAGGTACTCCCTTCCATCCCTTTTCCCACAAATATTTAAGTAAAGGGGAAGTCACAGGGAATATTTTCTCCCGCTTGAGGAGATGTTCCTCATCTTGTCCTTGTGGAGTGCTGACCAGCTGGAGATGTCACGTGTCAGCTAATGTTGATCTGATTTGGGATTTGTTGTGTACCTGTAAAGCATGCACTCCCATGTTCCGCCACCAGGGAGCTCATCCCCTGAAGTCCCAAGGGATCCCAGCATCCCTTGGGAGCACTGTATATAAGCCAGCCCCTAAGGCCTGTTCCTCACTCTGGAGTGTCTTATTAAAGACTGAGGTCACTGTTACTTTAACCGCCCTGTGTGCAGTCTCATCTGTGTTAGGAACACAATAGGATTGGCATTCTTTCTGGTCCTAGATTTTTTTTTTTCTTTTTTTAAAAATTCGTAGCCAATCTTTCCAATTCTTTGTCAAATCACAAACGCCAGAGGTCACCTTGCACACATCAAGGATCACTCTGCGCCAATGCTCTTAGCCAAAAGGCCTAGAGCCACTGCACTGTTCCTGGAAGTACTGCAATACCAGGTTCGTGCCATGGAGGTGGATGGGTCAGGCCCCCCACACACCTCCGTGGAGGTGGATGGGTCAAGCCACCCCACCCACCTCTGTTCTAGATGCTGTTCCCTGTACTGGAATGTGACTAAAAGCTCAGTGCTAACTGGGCTAAAGTCTTGATGAGCAACATTCTGTTCGCATCCAGGCTTGGTAAGGATGGTAATCCTCAGACCTCATTGGCAGATAGCTGGATTAGATCTGGACCTGCATAAGTCAATCTGAGAGAATACTTTCTGGCTGGCAGACCCAGATACTCTTCCAATTGATTGCTATCTTTTAGAAGTTACTATTTTTTTATAATGGCTATTCTGAGATTTTTCTGCCTTTGGAACAGTTATTGTTCACATTCCCTCACATGCTAACACTGTCCAGTTGTACAGTTTTTCAGATGCCTTCAATCTATAGGCTCAGAGAACTGAAAGGGGAATTGTTCCTCTATTTACTATTTGTAGCAATACCAAAAATACTCCCTTTATACCCACATTTACAATTTCACGGCAAGTTGTGAACAGTGGAAATCTTCGCCTCCCCTCCCACGATGAAATTATATTTAAAGCCAAACAACAGGTATTGGGGAAAGTGAGAGAAAGAACAAGGGCAGCTTTCTCAAATGTTGTTTGCATTAAATGCACAAGTACTTTTTCTCTTTCTTCCCCCTCCCGCCCACCCTCCCCTCACCTCCACTATCTCCTACTGTAAGATGGGTAATATGATCTGATATGTCCTTACTATACAGTATAAATGCACACGAGGCCCATACTTGAGAGAAGGTCACTCTGTGACCAGTTACCTTTATTACCAAGACCTCAAGTGATGAAGGTGGGTGGAGCTTCCCCTTTTATACCTGAAAGTCCAGGTCAGGAGTGTCTCCCACAAGTTCACCCCCTTGTGGTCAATGTTCTCAAGGTATACAACTTAGGTCAGCTTATACATGGGTTACAATGATAGTTGAATACATGACATGATCCTGCTCACAGATTCCTGCAAGTTCTCCTGGCCTGATTGACTTGACAGGAAGCACAGATCTATGATGTGACCAAGACTACCTTCCCTTCCTCCTTCCATCCCCCAGCACCGAGATTGACTAACTTGCCCAGCTTAAAAAACTTAGTGAATGTCACTCCGAATTGAAAGTCAAACCCAGGCATGCTAGTTTATGGTTTTAGTATGGTAGCTTTTGGGCTGGCCCATTGCTGATACTTAATAAAAGTTAAACCTGAAGAAAACATGGTGGGGTGCACTTTTAAATGGAAATAACAATGAGAGCTTTATTTTTATTTCACATGTATTTATTATCTAGAACATTGTATAACTTCATTGTCGTTTAAGGCTGATTTAATAATTGCTTTCCTACTGATTTAAGTCTGAAAATACCCTGTTGAACATTTAAAACTATTTATCAACATGTAGATGGTCCCCATATGATTTCATAGTTATTGTTGTGAAAGGTTAAACCGCACAGATGTTGCAAACCGTGTTGCCATCATAGTAAAAATACAAGCTCTGGATGTTGCTGTTGATTTCAGGGTTATCCAGGTGTCATGGGACGGACTGGCCAAACAGGTGCCCCTGGTCTTCCTGGTCCTCCTGGCCTGCCAACAATTTATCTGTGGAGAAATTCAAATGAAGACTGGTTGGCCTTCTCTGTAAGTCATGTCTGTAATACTTCACAGTACTTCTTTATAAACCTCTCGAAAGAAGGATGGGAAAAGCTGCATCCAGACATGGCGCAACCATGCACATCATTCTAGATGCTGTGAACCGCCTTGCCTTAGTAAAAATAGAACTTCTGGATGTCTAGCCGTGCAATCTCCTGGGAGAGGCAAAAAAACAAACCATTGGCAGTTCACAAAAAACTTTGGGAAATTTCTCTCTGACTCCCTAAGGCAATCAAGCACGCTGCAGAAAACTGCAGTATCTCACGACTGTCACAGGACAATTTGTGTTCTATTGTTTGGAGAGTTTGTGCTAATTGCAGGGCTGGCCCTTTTGCCTTTCCTGGCCCTCTCCTCAAACTCACCCACACACCAATACAATTATAATTGTTATATGAACATTTTTTTCTTCATGTCAACACCCTCCAAATAAATTTCTCATTCTTCCTTTATCTTTATTCATTTTATTAAATGATCTGCACATGTTCTTAAATGCCACACACCAATTTTCAAGCATTTATCTGTCTACATTTGTTAGGAATAAATAGGCAACAGTATTTTTGAACAAATCATTGCTAGATATTTATCATTGCAATCACCCAGAAGAAAGTTATAGGTCCTAAATTAAACAACAACCAATTTATTTTTTCTGTACATATGGAGTTTTATACCACAATAACCACAAACTGACAATCCCAACCATTCTTTTAATTCTATTTATGTCTGTCTATTTTCCTTTACCACATTCATTTATTGCCTGAAAATATAACCTAATTAAAAGCAGGATTGCTCACATAAGATACTCATTGGTCATGAATATTTCCTATTCACTACTCTGTTCCAGAATTCAGTCAGGTAGGTAGTTGAGAAACAGAAGCAGGGAGCAGAATTGTTTTAATTGTACCTTCTGAAGGGTTCCATTTTCTGGTTACCAATTGAGACTTCAGTAATATGAGACTGAATCAGGATGAACTATTCGTACCAGTTGGTGGGTTGGTAACTAGAGGGAATAAAGTTAAGTCCATCACCAAAAGGAAATTTGGGCCTACATAAACATTTTTTTTGACAATTTCCTTAGTGCAATTTCCAATATTATGGCATCTACAATAAACATGGGCATTGCAATTTTTAATCTAAATGGGAAGGAATTTTGTTCAATTTTATTCAATTATTCCCTTGTTGCCAATTTAGGGAATACATTACTTACCTTTATATTTTGAAACTTCCTCCAGTTGCTACTGGGAGAAAATAGTTTAAGTTTTCTTTCTTTAAAAAAATCTAAACATATCTCCTTTCGGTCACAATGTGAGTGAAGCGCAGGAAAAACAAATACAAACAGAAATGTGAAGAGGTTGTGTCGAAATGAGAGTTTTATTTGTTGTCACCACATGTCTGATGTGGACTTCAAGGATGGAGAGGAAATTAAAAAACCCATATTCTTGATTTTGTGAGTGGTTTACTTTTAAGGCTCCTTGTCATACTCGTAAAATTTGCTGTATAATGGTACAAACCCAATTATCTTATAGGAGACTATAATGAGTAGCATTTTAAAATTGTCATATTTCAATTATTTTTGAATGAATTGCACTAAATTTCCTGATTTTAAAAAAGTAAACACAATTTTATTCATCCATATACAACATTGTTTTGCACTGTTTAAAATACAGAAATTAAATGATTTAATTGAATCATCCTTCTATACTTTTACAGCAAACACCATTCTATCATATATTGCAAGCAGGCTGGCCTGTAAGTACAAAACCTCATTCTTATTATATATGTGCATTCGTGCCCTATTATATCTGTTATAGTTTAATATGTTCTTAAATAAAGCAGATGTTGTCGTGCCAGTACCCAAGTGGGTTTCTGTTGATGTAATTATCCTCCAGTTTTAAAAGTTTATATTCATTTCCCCTTTTTAGGCCATTTCAAGCCATGCATTACTCCATGACCTTTAGGGAGAATAGTTAACTTGCTCCCTGGCCTCTCGAGTCAATGAGTAGCTCTCAGCAAGATTGGCCTGAGATGACATGCCCTCCAATTTTCCTCTCATTGCCTGAGGAGAAACACCTGGCCTTCATGTGGTACCCCTTGTCCCCTGACAACACCGTCAGGTTCAGGAATTTACCAACATGCAGAATTACTACCACAGGCTGACACCTGTCTGTTTTCAGACACCACATTGGAGCATTATCATGTTCAGCCAGCTCGCAACCCAGATATTATTAAAATGAGCAAAACATCCGACAGGAGTCAATAATGATCTTTAACCAAATCAGGATAACCTGGAATGACTGTTGTAAAGGGTTTTGTAAGGACAATGTCATTGGTTCATAGAGGGGGCAACCATTCTTTTCATAGAACTAATTCAGAGCAAATAGAATGTATGTTTATTCCACCCACATATTGAAATCTCCTTCTTCAATATTAGTAGGATATAAGAATTATTGACAAAATAACCTTTTAAGCTTTAGATAATTTGTGCTATTTTACCTTTTGATTTGCCGATGATGTATCTGTTTTGTGCCATTTTTAGACGCAGCATGGAATTTCGGGGTCTGCTGGATTACCAGGAAAGCCAGGTCTTCCTGTAAGTAGCAACCAAGAATGCAAGCAGCAGAAAAATATCTCTAAAGAATATAACATAAAGCCTACTGGGGTAATGGTGCAGTTGTCAGATCAGTACAGGAACAATGCAATCTGTTGTAATCTGGTCAAATGATTCAGAAAATGAGGAATGAAAGCATTGTGGCAGAGATTCAGGGTACATTTATACTTCAGTTGTAGCGTCAATGTGAAGCGGTTTTGTTCCTGACCTGGAAGCGCTCAATGCTCGAAAACAGAAAGCAAAAAAATTCCTTCACTTGGATGAGCACAAACTTCCCCCCAAAATAATTGGGTGAGGAAAAAAGCACTTAGGACTTTGTCTAGTCTTGTCAGGTCGGTTAAAAACAAATCTGCTGCACCAGTGTGATCTGCAACAGAATATCTATCGTGGGTACAGATATATATTAACTCGGAAGTGAAGTTGTCAATTTGATGGTGTCTTTGAATTTGACTATATCCAAATAGTCAATGTATTCATGAGGCATATGAAAGCATGGGCCTTACGCTTAACATCCGTAAGACAAAGATCCTTCATCAGCTTGTCATCGCCGCACAGCACTGCCCTCCAATCATCAAGATCCACGGCACGGCCCTGGACAATGTGGACCATTTCCCATATCTCGGGAGCCTCTTATCAACAATGCAGACATTGATGCGGAGATTCAGCATCGCCTCCAGTGCGCCAGCGCAGCCTTCGGCCGTCTGAGGAAAAGAGTGTTTGAAGACCAGGCCCTTAAATCTACCACCAAACTCATGGTCTACAGGGCTGTAGTAATACCCGCCCTCCTGTATGGGTGTGAGGCATGGACGATGTACAGAAGGCACCTCAAGTCGTTGGAGATATATCACCAAGATGTCTCCGCAAGATCCTGCAAATCTCCTGGGAGGACAGGCGCACCAACATCAGTGTCCTCGACCAGGCTAACATCCCCAGTATTGAAGCACTGACCATACTCGATCAGCTTCACTGGACAGGCCACATAGCTCGTATGCCAGATACGAGACTCCCTTAGCAAATGCTTTATGAGGAGCTCCTTCATGGTAAATGAGCCAAAGGAGGACAGCGGAAGCGTTATAAGGACACCCTCAAAGCCTCCCTGGTAAAGTGCGACATCACCACGACACCTGGGAGACCCTGGCCGCAGACCGCAGAGCATGAAGAGGCCAGGCACAGGCAGCGGAAGGAGCGCGCGGCAAACCAGCCCAACCGATCCCTCCCCCGACGAATGTCTGTCCCACCTGTGACAGGGTCTGTGGCTCACGTATCGGACTGTTCAGCCATCAAAGAACTCACTTTGGGAGTGGAAGCAAGTCCTCCTCGATTCCGAGGGACTGCCTATGATGATGGTCTTGAATTCTGGCTAACATGTGCAGAGCACCTTGATGGTATTTCAACTTTGTGCTGCGTGGGTTGGTTCTTGGTAGGGGATTAAAAAAAATGAACAAATATTTGGACTCCGGGAATCATTGCTTTATGTCAATCTGTGAGAACATACAGACCAAACACGAGTACAGAGTAGGCAGAATGACGTGATACCACCAGCTCAAACCACTCTAAAGCAGGTAGTGGTGTCAAAAGCAGAACAGGCCTGCAATATTCCCTGTAAATCTATCATTTATTTACAGGCAATATTTACATGATTTGCTTCTGTTAACAATGTTTTCTGTAAGCTAACAGGTTTATATGTTCTAAATCCATTGCATACTTCATGTTACTATTTCTATTTTTTAAAAATCTTTTTTACTCAGTCAAGGAGATAGTTTATAGCACCACATGATCGGGGCTATTTCGAGATATGAGGGTGTGGACAGGTTGTGGAAGAGGATAGAAATGTTTTAGTACTTTAACCACATCAATGATAAACAAATCTTTAATCTACACTAAACTACTCCCAGCATTGTATATTATGGATCCTTATAGCAACATTGCCAAATTACTGACAAATGATGGCTAAAGTTTTGATTTGTACTGTTGTCATCCTCCATACCAAACACTGCTCACTGCCTCAGAGGGAAGCCACCTATTACCAGGCCTGTGTTGTTGGTACTCTTTGATCGAGCGTACTACGCTTAAACAAAGGGGACTACAGTGGGATGAGGGCAGAGTTGGCTAAAGTAGACTGGAAACAAGGACTAAACGGTGGCACAATTGAGGAACAGTGGAGGACTTTTAAGGAGCTCTTTCATAATGCGCAACAAAAATATATTCCAGTGAAAAAGAAGGGCGGCAAGAGAAGAGATAACCAGCCGTGGATAACCAAGGAAATAAATGAAAGTATCAAATCAAAGACCAATGCGTATAAGGTGGCCAAGGTTAGTGGGAAACTAGAGGATTGGGAAGATTTTAAGCAACAGCAAAGAATGACTAAAAAAGCAATAAAGAAAGGGAAGATAGATTACAAAGGTAAACTTGCGCAAAACATAAAAACAGATAGTAAAAGCTTTTACAGATATATAAAACGGAAAAGAGTGACTAAAGTAAATGTTGGTCCCTTAGAAGATGAAAAGGGGGATTTAATAATGGGAAATGTGGAAATGGCTGAGACCTTAAACAATTATTTTGCTTCCGTCTTCACAGTGGAAGACACAAAAACCATGCCAAAAATTTCTGGTCATAGGAATGTGGGAAGGGAGGACCTTGAGATGATCACTATCACTAGGGAGGTAGTGCTGGACAGACTAATGGGATTGAAGGTAGACAAGTCCCCTGGTCCTGATGAAATGCATCCCAGGGTATTAAAAGAGATGGCGGAAGTTATAGCAGATGCATTTGTTATAATCTACCAAAATTCTCTGGACTCTGGGGAGGTACCAGCGGATTGGAGAGCAGCTAATGTAACGCCTCTGTTTAAAAAAGGGGGCAGGCAAAAGGCAGGTAACTATAGGTCGGTTAGTTTAACATCTGTAGTGGGGAAAATGCTTGAAACGATCATTAAGGAAGAAATAGCGGGACATCTGGATAGGAATAGTGCAATCAAGCAGACGCAGCATGGATTCATGAAAGGGAAATCATGCTTAACTAACTTACTGGAATTCTTTGAGGATATAACAAGCATGGTGGATAGAGGTGTACCGATGGATGTGGTGTATTTAGATTTCCAAAAGGCATTCGATAAGGTGCCACACAAAAGGTTACTACAGAAGATAAAGGTACGCGGAGTCAGAGGAAATGTATTAGCATGGATAGAGAATTGGCTGGCGAACAGAAAGCAGAGAGTCGGGATAAATGGGTCCTTTTCCGGTTGGAAATCAGTGGTTAGTGGTGTGCCACAGGGATCAGTGCTGGGACCACAACTGTTTACAATATACATAGATGACCTAGAGGAGGGGACAGAGTGTAGTGCAACAAAATTTGAAGATGACACTAAGATTAGAACTCAGCAGAGGAGGACAAAGGGTTTGATTAGGGCAGGGAAAATGGAGTACGAGAAGAAGCTTGCAGGGAACATTAAGGCGGATTGCAAAAGTTTCTATAGGTATGTAAAGAGAAAAAGGTTAGTGAAGACAAACGTAGGTCCCCTGCAGTCAGAATCAGGGGAAGTCATAACGGGAACAAAGAAATGGCAGACCAATTGAACAAGTATTTTGGTTCGGTATTCACTAAGGAGGATACAAACAACCTTCCGGATATAAAAGGGGTCAGAGGGTCTAGTAAGGAGGGGGAACTGAGGGAAATCTTTATTAGTCGGGAAATTGTGTTGGGGAAATTGATGGGATTGAAGGCCGATAAATCCCCAGGGCCTGATGGACTGCATCCCAGAGTACTTAAGGAGGTGGCCTTGGAAATAGCGGATGCATTGACAATCATTTTCCAACATTCCATTGACTCTGGATCAGTTCCTATGGAGTGGAGGGTAGCCAATGTAACCCCACTTTTTAAAAAAGGAGGTGATATGATAGGTCCAAGTCAGCATGGATTTGTGAAAGGGAAATCATGCTTGACAAATCTTCTGGAATTTTTTGAGGATGTTTCCAGTAGAGTGGACAAGGGAGAACCAGTTGATGTGGTATATTTGGACTTTCAGAAGGCTTTCGACAAGGTCCCACACAAGAGATTAATGTGCAAAGTTAAAGCACATGGGATTGGGGGTAGTGTGCTGACGTGGATTGAGAACTGGTTGTCAGACAGGAAGCAAAGAGTAGGAGTAAACGGGTACTTTTCAGAATGGCAGGCAGTGACTAGTGGGGTGCCGCAAGGTTCTGTGCTGGGGCCCCAGCTGTTTACATTGTACATTAATGATTTAGACGAGGGGATTAAATGCAGTATCTCCAAATTTGCGGATGACACTAAGTTGGGTGGCAGTGTGAGCTGCGAGGAGGATGCTATTAGGCTGCAGAGTGACTTGGATAGGTTAGGTGAGTGGGCAAATGCATGGCAGATGAAGTATAATGTGGATAAATGTGAGGTTATCCACTTTGGTGGTAAAAACAGAGAGACAGACTATTATCTGAATGGTGACAGATTAGGAAAAGGGAAGGTGCAACGAGACCTGGGTGTCATGGTACATCAGTCATTGAAGGTTAACATGCAGGTACAGCAGGCGGTTAAGAAAGCAAATGGCATGTTGGCCTTCATAGCGAGGGGATTTGAATACAGGGGCAGGGAGGTGTTGCTGCAGTTGTACAGGGCCTTGGTGAGGCCACACCTGGAGTATTGTGTACAGTTTTGGTCTCCTAACTTGAGGAAGGACATTCTTGCTATTGAGGGAGTGCAGCGAAGATTCACCAGACTGATTCCCGGGATGGCGGGACTGACCTATCAAGAAAGATTGGATCAACTGGGCTTGTATTCACTGGAGTTCAGAAGAATGAGAGGGGACCTCATGGAAACGTTTAAAATTCTGACGGGTTTAGACAGGTTAGATGCAGGAAGAATGTTCCCAATGTTGGGGAAGTCCAGAACCAGGGGTCACAGTCTGAGGATAAGGGGTATGCCATTTAGGACCGAGATGAGGAGAAACTTCTTCACCCAGAGAGTGGTGAACCTGTGGAATTCTCTACCACAGAAAGTAGTTGAGGCCAATTCACTAAATATATTCAAAAAGGAGTTAGATGAAGTCCTTACTACTCGGGGGATCAAGGGTTATGGCGAGAAAGCAGGAAGGGGGTACTGAAGTTTCATGTTCAGCCATGAACTCATTGAATGGCGGTGCAGGCTAGAAGGGCTGAATGGCCTGCTCCTGCACCTATTTTCTATGTTTCTATGTTTCTATGTTTCTATGAAAGCGGGTTGTGTGGAGGACACAGAGAGGCTACAAGGAGATTTGGATAGGTTAAGCGAATGGGCTAAGGTTTGGCAGATGGAATACAATGTCGGAAAGTGTGAGGTCATCCACCTTGGGAAAAAAAACAGTAAAAGGGAATATTATTTGAAATGGGGAGAAATTACAACATGCTGTGGTGCAGAGAGACCTGGGGGTCCTTGTGCATGAATCCCAAAAGGTTAGTTTGCAGGTGCAGCAGGTAATCAGGAAGGCAAATGGAATGTTGGCCTTCATTGCGAAAGGGATGGAGTACAAAAGCAGGGAGGTATTGCTGCAACTGTATAAGGTATTGGTAAGGCCGCACCTGGAGTACTGCGTGCAGTTTTGGTCACCTTACTTAAGGAAGGATATACTAGCTTTGGAAGGGGTACAGAGACGATTCACTAGGCTGATTCGAGAAATGAGGGGGTTACCTTATGATGATAGATTGAGTAGACTGGGTCTTTACTCCTTGGAGTTCAGAAGGATGAGGGGTGATCTTATAGAAACATTTAAAATCATGAAAGGGATAGACAAGATAGAGGCAGAGAGGTTGTTTCCATTGGTGGGGGAGACTAGAACTAGGGGGCACAGCCTCAAAATACAGGGGAGCCAATTTAAAACCGAGTTGAGAAGGAATTTCTTCGCCCAGAGGGTTGTGAATCTGTGGAATTCTCTGCCCAAGGAAGCAGTTGAGGCTGGCTCATTGAATGTTTTCAAGTCAAAGATAGATAGATTTTTAAGCAATAAGGGAATTAAGGGTTACGGGGAGAGGGCGGGTAAGTGGAGCTGAGTCCACGACCAGATCAGCCATGATCTTATTGAATGGCGGAGCAGGCTCGAGGGGCTAGATGGCCTACTCCTGTTCCTAATTCTTCTGTTCTTATATTCTTATGTTCTTATGATCAGTCACTCGGAATGAAAGTGGAAGAGGTTGGCTGCATCTGATTTTTATTCTTCAAACGTTTTGTTTATTTGTGCTTGTCTCCAGGGGAAGCAACTCTTCTCCACTCAGTGTATTCCCCCTGGATGGTCTGGATGAGATTGGGAGCTCAGCCTTTGGCGGATTGTAGGGGATAGCCCAATTCCTACCACCATTTGGTACCAATAGCACAGTTTGTCCCAGATTAGAGGTGGAACGGCCCTGACACAAACCTTGCAGGACTGCCCAGAGAGGAGTCGAGGGTTTAATTGGGGGTGAAATGCAGGTAGCTGGTTTAAATTTTTGGAGGCAAGCCTATGTGCATTTTTTGGCTGCTATAAATGCCAGCACAAACTTGCTTCAATCGCCAACCTGATGAAATTTCTCCCCTGCTGCAAAAGTGGTGGAATCTGGAACAGGAGAAGTAGCAGCAGGATCTGAAGCTCGAGAGCTGGTCAGAGTGGGAGAATAATGAATACCGGGTGTGGGAGAGCTGTGCAAGGAACAGTCTTCTTTGACTGCAAAGTTCTCAGTTAAAGTCTCATACTCCTACTTCCTACACTAGAAGTGAGCTGTACCTCGCACACCTCTCCCACTTCCAATGATCTCAACCGCCTCTCTCCTTCTGGCTCACTAGCTGAAGGTTCTGCTGGCGCATCTCTTGCCCCGATTGGCTCTTCTGTTTCTGATTTTGTTACTGCCTGTCCTCCTGATGTTGCCTCAACTTTTGTGCCTGACTCTCCATCTCCTGATTCTGCCACTAGCACTTCTGCTGGCACTGCTGCTTGCCCGTCTATTCCTGGTTGCTCTGTTATTGTCGAATCCCCTCATGTTAGCGTTCCAGGTCTAATTCTGTCCCATTACCAATTCCTCTCCTAGTCCTGCTAGCCCTTCTGCTCCTGATGAAACCACTGCTCTTGCTCACAAAGTTCTGCAGGTGCTAGCAGGTTTGGTGGTTGACTGGCTCTGGGCAGGTTGGCTTTTGGCGGCTGGGGGATTCTGGTTCGAATGGCTTTTGCTGACTGGTTGCAGGCGGGGGTTTCTGGCTGCTAGATGTAGATGAGTGGGTTCTGATGGATGGTTGGTGGTGGTCAATTTCAGGATGGTTGACTGGTCGATGGTGGTGGCTGGCTGGTTTTGGTAGTTGGTGGCTTTCCGGCTATGGTTGGTTAGTTGGCTACAAATTAATGGTGTCACTGAGGCCTGGCTAGCTGGCTGTAACCTGACGGGCTGCTGGACTTTCTGGTCTGCATTGTTCAGCTACTCATTGGAAAAAAGCTCTGAGTCATCAGGGGAAGCTGTTTTGTGTTTAAATTGTATGGCATACTTTTCAATATCTTATGGTAATATATGTATATCAGAATATATTGCTGCCTATATTAAAACAACAACAACAACTTATATTTATATAACGCCTTAAACTTAATGAAATGTCCCAACGCGCTTCACAGGAGTATTATGAGACAAAAAATTTGACATCGAGCCACATAAAGAGAAATTAGGGCAGGTGACCAAAAGCTTTGTCAAAGAGCTAAGTTTTAAGGAGTGCCTTGAAGGAGGAAAGTGAGGTCGAGAGGCAGAGAGGTTTAGGCAGGGAGTTCCAGAGCTCAGGGCCTAGGCAACAGAAGGCACGGCCATCAATGGTTGAACGTTTATAATCAGGGATGCTCAAGAGGGCAGAATTAGAGGAGCGCAGAAGTGTCGGAGGTTGTGGGCTGAAGGAGATTACAGTGATAGGGAGGGGCGAGGCCATGGAGGGATTTAAACAAGGATGAGAATTTTGAAATCGAGGCGTTGCTTAACCGGGAGCCAATGTAGGTCAGCCAGCACAGGGGTGATGGTGCGAGTTAGGACATGGGCAAGTCTTTAAAGTGCGGGAAATAAAATATCAAAAATCACAGTTTTCACAATTATGTCTCCAGCCACCCTCAGAAAATAAATCTTGTTCATGATACATCTACTTCTACAATTTCCAGTACACCACTAGATAGGAGCCAGCATGACCTGAGTGTAAACCTTGCAGTCCCCACCCAGATAAAGCCAGGATGACACTGGCGCAAAGAACACACATCTATCCTGTTGGGAACCAGCGTAAACCCAGCACAAACATTGAGCTTCTGCTTCAGTGGAACTGGATCCTAGCATGAAGAGTATAAGTCTGCCCTAATCACTGCCGGCAGTGCTGCCCTGATTACATGCATCATTAACTTTTGTATTACCCAGCATTTAGCCCTCACGCCCTTTGTTCCTCAGATGTGGGAGTGCTATGTGAAAACTCAAAGCCAATTTCATACATGCTATGCTGTGGCACATAATGTAAAACGTGACTGTGGGTTTTTGGATTCAGAATTAAAATCTAAGCATGATGTGGCATTTCAACTACAAAGTGGTTTCAATGAATAATAGTTCTTGCCAACAGCAAGCGAAGCAACATTTGAAATGGCAGCAATTACAGATGGCGCCCTGAATGTAGCTGTGCTTGTAAACACCAGCTTGGTTCTATTGATGATTGCAGACAAAGTTTTGGGATCCCATTACATTTTTACCTTTAGCATTTTGAAACTGACTCTCTACATTATGCCTGCAAAGATGCAATGACTAGAATGTATTGTGCTTATCAGATTGGGAGGTGAAATTCTCATTTTCCTGCAGTTAGCTTGTCAAAAATAGAGTAGGTAGTCTTGTAAAGTAATATGTTGGTTTGGCTAATAGGCAGTAATGGAAAACATAAGAACATAATAAGAACATAAGAATTAGGAACAGGAGTAGGCCATCTAGACCCTCGAGCCTGCTCCGCCATTCAACAAGATCATGGCTGATCTGGCCTTGGACTCTGCTCCACTTACCCGCCCGCTCCCCATAACCCTTAATTCCCTTATTGGTTAAAAATCTATCTATCTGTGACTTGAATACATTCAATGAGCTAGCCTCAACTGCTTCCTTGGGCAGAGAATTCCACAGATTCACAACACTCTGGGAGAAGAAATTCCTTCTCAACTCCGTTTTAAATTGGCTCCCCTGTATTTTGAGGCTGTGCCCCCTAGTTCTAGTCTCCCCAACCAGTGGAAGCAACCTCTCTGCCTCTATCTTGTCTATCCCTTTTATTATTTTAAATGTTTCTATAAGATCACCCCTCATCCTTCTGAACTCCAAGGAGTAAAGACCCAGTCTACTCAATCTATCATCATAAGGTAGCCCCCTCATCTCCGGAATCAGCTTAGTGAATCGTCTCTGTACCCCCTCCAAATATCCTTCCTGAAGTAAGGTGACCAAAACTGCACGCAGTACTCCAGGTGCGGCCCTATACAGTTGCAGAAGGACCTCCCTGCTTTTGTACTCCATCCCTCTCGCAATGAAGGCCAACATTCCATTCGCCTTCCTGATTACCTGTTGCACCTGCAAACTAACTTTTTGGGATTCATGCACAAGGACCCCCAGGTCCCTCTGCACCGCAGCATGTTGTAATTTCTCCCCATTCAAATAATATTCCCTTTTACTGTGTTTTTTCCCAAGATGGATGACCTCACACTTTCCGATATTGTATTCCATCTGCCAAACCTTAGCCCATTCGCTTAACCTATCTAAATCTCTTTGCAGCCTCTCTATGTCATCTACACAACCCGCTTTCCCACTAATCTTTGTGTCATCTGCAAATTTTGTTACACTACACTCTGTCCGCTCTTCCAGGTCATCTATGTATATTGTAAACAGTTGTGGTCCCAGCACCGATCACTGTGGCACACCACTAACCACCGATTTCCAACCTGAAAAGGACCCATTTATCCTGACTCTCTGCTTTCTGTTAGCCAGCCAATTCTCTATCCATGCTAATACATTTCCACTGACTCCGCGTACCTTTATCTTCTGCAGTAACCTTTTGTGTGGCACCTTATCAAATGCCTTTTGAAAATCTAAATACACCACATCCATCGGTGCACCTCTATCCACCATGCTCATTATATCCTCAAAGAATTCCAGTAAATTAGTTAAACATGATCTCCCCTTCATGAATCCATGCTGCGTCTGCTTGATTGCACTATTGCTATCTAGATGTCCCGCTATTTCTTCCTTAATGATAGTTTCAAGCATTTTCCCCACTAAAGATGCTAAACTAACCGGCCTATAGTTACCTGCCTTTTGCCTGCCCCCTTTTTTAAACAGAGGCGTTACATTAGCTGCTTTCCAATCCGCTGGTACCTCCCCAGAGTCCAGAGAATTTTGGTAGATTATAACGAATGCATCTGCTATAACTTCCGCCATCTCTTTTAATACCCTGGGATGCATTTCATCAGGACCAGGGGACTTGTCTACCTTGAGTCCCATTAGCCTGTCCAGCACTACCTCCCTAGTGATAGTGATTGTCTCAAGGTCCTCCCTTCCCACATTCTTGTGACCAGCAAATTCTGACATGGTTTCTGTGTCTTCCACTGTGAAGACCGAAGCAAAATAATTGTTTAAGGTCTTAGCCATTTCCACATTTCCCATTATTAAATCCCCCTTCTCATCTTCTAAGGGACCAACATTTACTTTAATCACTCTTTTCCGTTTTATATATCTGTAAAAGCTTTTACTATCCGTTTTTATGTTTTGCGCAAGTTTACCTTCGTAATCTATCTTTCCTTTCTTTATTGCTTTCTTAGTCATTCTTTGCTGTCGTTTAAAATTTTCCCAATCTTCTATTTTCCCACTAACCTTGGCCATCTTATACGCATTGGTTTTTAATTTGATACTCTCCTTTATTTCCTTGGTTATCCACGGCTGGTTATCCCTTCTCTTACCGCCCTTCTTTTTCACTGAAATATATTTTTGTTGAGCACTATGAAAGAGCTCCTTAAAAGTCCTCCACTGTTCCTCAATTGTGCCACTGTTTAGTCTGTGTTTCCAGTCTACTTTAGCCAACTCTGCCCTCATCCCACTGTAGTCCCCTTTGTTTAAGCACAGTACGCTCGTTTGAGACACTACTTCCTCACCCTCAATCTGTATTACAAATTCAACCATACTGTGATCACTCATTCCGAGAGGATCTTTTACAAGGAGATCGTTTATTATTCCTGTCTCATTACACAGGACCAGATCTAAGATCGCTTGCTCCCTTGTAGGTTCTGTAACATACTGTTCTAAAAAACAATCCCGTATGCATTCTATGAATTCCTCCTCCAGGCTACCCCTTGCGATTTGATTTAACCAATCGATATGTAGGTTAAAATCCCCCATGATTACTGCCATTCCTTTTTCACATGCCCCCATTATTCCCTTGATTATTGCCCGCCCCACCGTGAAGTTATTATTTGGGGGCCTATAAACTATGCCCACCAGTGACTTTTTCCCCTTACTATCTCTAATCTCCACCCACAATGATTCAACATTTTGTCCATTCGAGCCAATGTCGTCTCTCACAACTGCCCTGATATCATCCTTTATTAACAGAGCTACCCATTTCCTTTCCCTTCTTGTCTATCTTTCCGAATCGTCAGGTACCCCTCTATGTTTAATTCCCAGTCTTGGCCACCCTGCAACCACGTTTCTGTAATGGCCACCAAATCATACCCATTTGTAATGATTTGTGCCGTCAACTCATTTACTTTATTTCGAATGCTGCGTGCGTTTAGATAGAGTGTTTTAATACTAGTTTTTAAACCATGATTTTTAGTTTTGACCCCTCCTGCAGCCCCTTTACATTCAGTGGCCCTTTTTGTTTTTTGCCTTGGGTTTCTCTGCCCTCCACTTTTACTCATCTCCTTTCTGTCTTTTGCTTTTGTCTCCTTTTTGTTTCCCTCTGTCTCCCTGCATTGGTTCCCATCCCCCTGCCATATTAGTTTAACTCCTCCCCAACAGCACTAGCAAACACTCCCCCTAGGATATTGGTTCCGGTCCTGCCTAGGTGCAGACCGTCCGGTTTGTACTGGTCCCACCTCCCCCAGAACCGGTTCCAGTGCCCCAGGAATTTGAATCCCTCCCTGCTGCACCACTGCTCAAGCCACGTATTCATCTGAGCTATTAGAAGTTAGTGATGGAACTTGTACTTTCCAAGGGCTAGACTTTCCATTTCACATCGCTGGAACATCGTCCATATATCACCCAAAAAGGCCTGCTATTGCCCATTTTTACCAAAACGTGGAAATTCAGGATGGAACATCGCCGGAAAATTAACCCCCCAACTTTCGGCTCATATTGCTGAGCTGATCGCTGAGGTGATTGCCCGCACATCGCTCAGTGGAACTTTCGGCACATCGCCGGGCTGATCGCTCGCCAAGAACATGGAGAATAGTTGCTTTTCCCGGGCCTTTCTCACAGAACTGGGCACTGCGGACGCCATTTTGAATTTCGGAGGAAGGCAGAAGGCAGCTAAAAAACTCGAGCTTACATAGTGTGTTATTTAAGGGTCTTTTACAGATAGATCCACTCACATTTATACTTATAGTTAATTATACTAATAGCTTAGTAGATTAGGCATTTTTTAACTAAAAAGTACTTTTATAGCAAGTGAAAATAATATTATTGATAGTGATGGGGCTTATGGCTTCTCTGCCATTACTCGTAACTGCTCACACGCTGGTTTCTGAATGGATCAATCGAAGAGGTGGCAGAGTAATGAAGAGACAGAGAAGACAGAGGAGGCAAATGTACAGCCAACGAAGGAACAAGGAAAAGCAATTTTACCGCAACTTGTCTGAAAACGTGTGTCTTAGGAGGTTGCGCTTCCGGAAGGAGGTCATCGATGAGATATGCCAGCGCATCAAGGGGGATCTTCAGCCTTCCAGCACCATCAGAACCGCACTGCCCATTGAGGTAAAGGTTACTGCAGCACTATCCTTCTATGCATCTGGATCCTTTCAGGCTTCAGCTGGCGACATCTGTGGTATCTCTCAGTACGCTACACACTGCTCCATTCGACAGGTGACTGAAACTGTTTACGCTCACAGGATGGACTTTATAAGCTTCCCTATGACCAGGGAGGCACAAACCGGGAGGGCTTTGGGTTTCTCGAGAATAGCAAACTTCCCCAAGATGCAGGGAGCAATAGGCTGCATGTACATCGCCCTGAAAGCCCCTTTACAGAACCCGGAAGTGTTTTGTAACAGAAAGGGATTCCACTCCCTGAATGTGCAGCTTATTGTCAACCACAACCAAATAATTATGGCAGTAAATGGTACATTTCCAGGCAGCATCCATGATGCGCACATCCTGCGTGAGAGTGCTATACCTGACCTGTTTGTCAGTCAGCCAGAAGGTCACGGTTGGATGCTGGGGGATAAAGGTTATGGCCTTGCCAGCTGGTTGATGACCCCACTGCGGAATCCCGTTACTGAAGCCGAGAAGCGTTACAATGAAAGCCACATAGCTACATGCATCGAAATGACAATTGGAGTCCTAAAGCAATGCTTCAGATGCCTGGACTACTCTGGTGGCAACCAACAGTACCACCCTGACCAGGTCACTGAGTTTATTGCAGTGTGTTGCATGTTGCACAACCTAGCTATAAGGAGAGGACAACAAATGCCAGATGGGGCTGCAGGTCCACCTCTAGAAGATGGAAGAGCCAGCCAGCGAGGAGCGAGAGGAGGAGGAGGAGGCTGGTGAGAACCTCGGGGAGGACAATCAGCTGCCGATGAAGCCATGGTCCCACCACCCGCCCCCTCCCCCCAGAAGACCGGAGAAACCCCGTGGGAGTTACGTGGCTGCAAAGCTGTTGCACTAGCAGCTAATAAATGAACGTTTTTCATGAATTTACATTGGGGACAGTTACAATTATGGTTAAACAAAAGTTACATTTGCATTGAGTTACGTTTTAGCCTTGCCTGCGCTGCCCTGGCCTGGCCAATGTTGTGCAACAGTTGCATTAATGCTTAACTTAACTAAACTTATGTTATTATAAGACAATGCACAACAATTGTTAAATTCAATAAAAACATTTATTACTTTAAGAAAGAATTTTATTATAATTTTTAACAACAACCGCCCCCGACTGTAAACAAACATTAACATTAACAATAACAGAATTTAAGATAACACAACAATTTTAGCAAAAACACCCCCCCTCCCTACCTTGACCTGTGGCCACGTTTCCCTCCAGAGCCTTCCCCCTACTGTATCTTAGGCCCACCCGCCCATTTTGGTCCTCGGAGACTGAGACGAAGCTGGCATGCAGAGGGCAATGTAAAGACTTCCTGCCGTGGAAGGGGTGTTGCAATAGAAGATGAAGCTGTCAGATCATCTTCCGAGTCAGGAGGAAGTGGTTCCTCCGTCCTTGCATGTGTGTTCGGGGTGAGACGTAACACGACACCTTGGGGTGCAGCGCCGTGTTCAGCCAGCAGCACATGCCACAGGGCATTTGTTGCGGCGGTCTGCTCACACACCTCCTCCAGTGTCTGCCGTGCTACCTCCAGTAGTGCGACTTGCACAACAGACACCGGTGAAAAGTCACGCGCAAATTAAGTAAAACCCTGGAGAAGCTCACGACCTATCGCAGCCGTCTCTGAGCACATGGAGATCAAGCCCTCCAACTGATCGTCTGTGGGAGGCGATTGGTGACTTCGCTGACCCGGCCTCCGTGGAATTGGCGTGCGCAATATGACGTGCCTTGACGTTGCCGGCTACATGACATGACATGACATGACATCATTCGTATATTGCATATTGCATTATAATTACAGGACGTTCCAATACCTTTTAATACTGTTTGACACATTACTCACGAGACGCATAGCTGGGCTCCGCCAGACCGGCTTTCATGGCCCACCAGCGCGGCTGCACGCTCCTCCAGGTCTGTCAGCGGTTGCACCTGAGCAGTGCCCCTTCTGGTGCGCCTCTGCTCCGAACGGTTGTTAGATATCTTCTTCTGCAAACGGGAAAAGAGCATAGCATAAGCTAATTGACTCGGTAGTATCATGGAAACACAACAGTTTAAAACGTTACATGCAAATAGGAACATGCACGGTTGAAGCAAAGCTCAGCATGTTTAGGAGCTGCAGCTTGACACATATACATCTCTCTCTACTGCAGCAGCCAGAGAGACTTAAAAAGGGCATAGGTTCAGAGCCCTGTCCAGATCGTAACAGGGAGTAAATGTAATGCATGTATGAATAACAAGCTTAAATTCAATCCAGGAGATTAATTATAATTATTACAATTTGTATCAGTACAATATAAAATGCTACTTTCTCTTGCCGAAGCAACTAAGCTGTTCCAGCGCTTCCCGTACTGGTCGGACTCCTTCGCCTCATGGCAAGCTGAGGGGATCACATCAGCGATCTCACACCATATCTTGCGATACACATGGGGTGGGGGTTTTCCGTGAGAATCCCGCATCAATTGGCCCGACCGGGACTGCACCTCTGCGACGAGAGCCTCATTCGCTTCATCGGAGAAGGGTTTGGCACTCTTCTTCCCCCCACCTCCACATCATGCTCAGATTTGGATATCTCTTTTATCTTTCTTTTCCAGTAATAATATATTTTTCTTTTCCGGGAATAATATATCTTTCTTTTCCGGAAATGATCTGTATAAATCTCTTTTCTCAGTCTTTTCTCTCTCCTCTCTTTCGCTGCCTTCCTCCTCTCTCAGTATCCTCTCTCTCTCTGCCCCTCCCTTTGCCTTCTGCGCATGTGTGGATGACCCTTGACCTCCCAAAACGCGGGAAAACCTGTCACCAAAAAAAAATTTGAATCCGCAGAAGGCCGTTGCTAGGGAAGCATTTGCCTTCCACATCGCTGGCCGTTCGCTGGGCCCACGTTACATCGCTGACATTTTGCATCGCCCATTTCACATCACTGGCCTATCGCCGAGTGGAGAATCACGATCCAAAAAATGGGCGATGTTCCAGCAATCAGTAAGGCTGACACATTGACCATCGCTGGAATAGTGCCCATTTTTTGGGCGCTAGCCAGCAAAGTGGAAAGTCTAGCCCCATATTTCTTCTTGGATTAGATACAAACTGACCGTTTTATTTCCTGATGATCAACTGCAGATTATGGTTGGCTAAAATTGCAGTGATCAGGATAATTAATCCCGGAACATGGCTGTCATCAAAATTTCAACTACCAACAACAAAATAAAAGATCAGCATCACAGCAACAGTGTGTCTATGTGTGTGTATTCCTGGGAATGGCACAAGGGTGGTAAAATCATCAGGTTCATATGATGGCTTATGAGCTTCAATGTTAACCCAGTCTGACTGGCAAGTGGGGTAGGTGGGTAGTTAAAATAGCATGGTGGGAGGGGCTCATGTGTTTCCACTCCACTACCGTATAGAGGTCGCCCACCCCAGGCAGACGGGGGCCTAATTAAAATGGGAAAGTTGCAGCCCGATTAAGTCATTGGCCAGCAATTTTAACTACCAGGATCAGGAGGCCCGCTTGTCACGGAACCCGCCAGCATTAGGTCAGAAGAAGCACAGGTAAGTTGTATTTTTTTTAAAACAAGGAAATCTTGGGCCTCCTCATCCTTGGGCTTTCCCCTCCTTCTTTGGCTGCATTAGGCCTTGACTCGCCGCCCTCTACTTACCTTGCTGAGGACCGTTCCATTGGGGTCCCAGCAGTGCGGCCTCCCACCTGATTTAGCGCACCCACCTGCAAGCTCTGACATCATTCCTCACCAGCTTCGGGTGGGGCCCCAAGAGTTATAATGGACTATGACTCACGCTGAACTCTTCGTGGGTTAAAATTGTGGCTCTGGTGTCTACTTAGCCTCCTCAGAGAGATTATTGCCTGAAATCACTCCCAAGTATCTATTACTCTCTTTTGTACCTTTACAGTGAAAAGAAAATTTAAATCTGCTTTGAAACAATGTTGCGTTGTGCCCTTTGCTTCATTAAGTGGCTCAGGCTGTGACCTGGATCTTTAATGACTTATGGTGATGAATTTTTGCAGGGTCTTCCTGGAGTGTCAGGATATCCGGGTACACCAGGCTGGCAAGGGGACATGGTAAGTGTAACCATATCAAGTTGATGCCTATTAAGTTGGCCAAGTTTCCAATATATTGTTTTCTGTTATAATTTGATCTCAGCGAAGGCAGTGATAGGAAGTGACTAATTGCCGTTCTTATCTCTGGATTAGAGACGGGGAAACTGGCCAAGTATCCCACGTCTGATCACTTTCCAGCAACCCCTGCTACAAGTGTGCAGCTTTGTAGAAGTTGAACGAGGGCAGAATTGTGCTCATTTTTAATGCTTCTTGCAGTCAAACAGTTTGCTGACACTTCCTGTCTGGGCTCATGTGTGTAATAGCCTCTTGCATGAAGTACCAATGGAAAATAAAGCACCTTGAAACCTCTCCATTTTTGCCACTTCAGTCCGAACATTGCAGTGCAGTGCTGAGGAAGTCGCATAAATATTACAAGCCCGTTGGCAATATTTTTCCAATTACACTGCTGCTCTCACATCTATGTGATGTATCTAGGTGTGTATCCATGCAAAGGTGGCAGTTTAACTCGGGAGATTATTGAATGCATCGAAAACTCAGAACCCCCCTCCCCCCGAAGGACTTTGCACCAAGTGCGCTATAACTCCGGCCTTGGATAAACAAAAATAAAAGCCTAAGCAGATAGGCAGCAAACAAATCTCATTGGATAGTGGAGAGATATGCTGAAAGAGGTTCTGTTGTCACACACCACCTGTGCATTAGTGTCCAAGGGAAGATATGTAAATACAATCAGAAGTTGGACTGAGGATAAACACACATTATTCACTATACTTGCACCAGCCCATCAGTCATTATGGTAAGTGCCCATTATTCATTGGTCCCAGTCCACCATTTAAAGAGCTGAAGTCAGGGTTAGTACATACTCACGCTCCACTTTAAAGCTGTAGACCTGCCACAGTTACAAAACAATTTGTTTCTGATATTTTGGAAATACTAAAGAACTGGCCTTTAACGCGTTCTTCCCCAAGCAATCTATTCTAAAGGTGCTTACATAGTGGGAGGTCTTTTGCAGGAAAGCATGTTGTATGCACTTGTATTGCTCACGCTTCACCCTTGAGTTCTGCTTCTGTAATCAGTCGGAAGCTGAATCAAAGCGTGAGGACACAAATCCCCTCACTCCTCAAGGTGAAATCTGCAGCTAAAACCTCAGTATCTTGTAATGTATATTGCTCAGAGAAAAAAATCCGTGTTGGATTTCATTTCATAGCAAAATGAGTGCAACGCCAAGTCCCAAGTGTAACGGGAGTCTAAAACACAGCAAGAATTCACAGTTTGAGAAAACAAGGCTCCGATTTTCTAAGATGGCTGCCCACGCAGACTGGCTCAACTCACATCAGTGAGGTGAAGCAGGCCCTTTCCAGGAGCAGGCGCATCCTGATTTCATACAATAGCTACTGTCAGCATAAAATCAATTCCACAGAGCAACCCTGTAAACAAAAATATCACGAAAAAACATTAAAATAGAAGTGACTCTAGATAACAGTGTCAGCTGTGGTTCAGTGGGTAGCACTCTTGCCTCTGAATCAGAAGGTTGTGGGTTCAAGTCCCACTCCAGGGACTTGAGCACAAAAATAAAAATCGAGGCTGACACTCCAGTGCGGTGCTGAGGGAGCGCTGCAGTATCAGAGGTGTCGTCTTTCTGATGAGACGTTAATACGAGGCCCCATCTGCTCTCTCAATTGGACATAAAAGATCCCATGGCACTATTTTGAAGAAGAGCAGGGGAGTTATCCCCGGTGTCCTGTTCAATATTTATCCCTCAATCAATATAACCCAAAAAAACAGGTTATCTGGTCATTATCACATTGCTGTTTGTGGGAGCTTACTTGTGTGCAAATTGGCTGCCGCGTTGCCCACATTACAACAGTGACTACACTTCAAAAGTGCTTCATTGGCTGTAAAGTGCTTTGAGACGTCCGGTGGTCAGGAAACGTGCTAATGACTTGTTTCTGAGGTAAATCCACTCTGTGCACTACTTTTCCACTCTCACCCCAATGACCTATTTTAAAGCAGTTATTAATCCATTTATTTTAACTTGGTTAACAACAAATTATTTTTTATTTAATTGCTAAAATTCTGCCTGCATTGTGGAAAAGGAATAAAATTAAAAGCCTTCAAGGATTTTTTTTTTAAAACAAGTAAAGACCGCATTTTGTTTTCTTACCTCCTCTCATGAAGTCTCTAACTCTCAGTGGGATATAGTGCCACAGTGACTGACACCTATCCGATACCTCGCCCACTCTTTCTAAGCGAGCCTGGATGGTGAGTGTCAGCAGGCTATTCCATGAGGAGGCTGATCCTGTCCTCACTCCAACAGGAATTCCTGCATAGCAATTAGTACCACAGTTCATTATTTTTGCTCTCCCTCGTGCAGGGTTATTGAGGCCAATTGCATTCTTCCTTCCACTGCCAGATCAGATAACTCAACAAGACTGGAAACCAATGCTGGGGCCTTCCAGTTGGTCTGCTACCAGCAGTAGGCCGATGAATTACTTTTCAAGCCTGCAGTTTAACTGCAGAGGTTCAATGCATCCTTTTGAACCTTAATCACTGAAGATAGTGTTTGATAAATGAATGGATTATGCATAATTTACAAGAGGATTGGCAAGATCTCTCTAATATTTCAACATAATGGACAACACAGCCTTTCTGTAGATTAGCTCCTGCATGAGATATCCATTTTCTAGCATCACATTGCCACCAAATGGTAAATATGTGGAACTACTTATCACGCTGATAGATTTATCAGGTGTTTATTCTCTTTTCATTTTACTTGAAACAAATGAAGACCTCGGGGACCCAATTTTAAAGAGAGTGATTCAGCACTGTTATATTTGCAGCTCTGTTACCTACCCACCCTTCCCCAAAGGCCTTTGCAGAATTTCTTTGGCGTTATAGTATTTGAGTCTCTCTTGATTGTGGAAATCCTGTTTATTGCAAAGAAACAAATTGTAGAAATGGCACCTCCACCTTCTTGAAAGGCAATTTCCCTCAATTTTTAAAATAACTTTGAATAATTGAATAATTGATTAAATTAAGTTTAATTTGACTACATTTCATTTGCGAAAATCAGTTCAATGTTCTGAATTAAAATGCTACCTTCCAGTATTGTAGGAAAACAACTTGCCAATAATATAAAAGCCACTTGAAACTGGTACAACATTACTGTAGCATGTCATATATATTTTTTAAGTGTTAAAACCCTTCCCTCATTGAGCTTTGTGACCAGATTCAAATCCGTAGATCTCCCACAGAACGCATTAGCAAGCCTTGTGCAACAGTTAACAGGCTCTGAGAAAAAGCAGAGCAGTTTTATTGGTGTAGAAAGTGCAGTCGGAGGCTTCCCACAGGCGGATGCCTTCGACCTGAAAAAATCTACAAATTTACCTGGTGGTCCGGGGGGGGTTCGGAGACTTGTGGACCTGGGCCTCCACGTGAAGGCCTGTGTAGAGGCCCATGTATCCCAGGGACGTAGGCATTTTGCAAGCGTCTCTGGGATCATGTGGGCCGGCCCAACCAATCAACGTGGGGATATTTCCATTCATACTTGTGGGGAGTTCCGTCTATCACAAGTATGAATGGAAATACCCCACCCCAGAAAATACACAAACAATTAAAATAAAAATTTTTTAAACCATCACATATTTAAAATTAATCAAAATGGAATTGAATTAATTATTTAAAACAAAAATGTACTTTTTTGAAAAATAAATGTACATATTTTAAAGGGTCTAAAAATAAACTTACTTTATTTCACAAGTTTTAAGTGTTTAATTTAATGAAAAAAAATTTATTTTTCTGTCCTTTAAAAGTCTTACACTGATAAAAGCAGGCCTTACGCCTACTTTTATCAGGCATAAGAATTTCATGGGCATTTGCTGGGCAGAGGTTGGGCAAATAGCCAAACTCTCTGCCAGCAAATGCCCATGTCTGTTAGATTTGTGTGATCTGTCAAAATGATTCTTGATAGATTGCAACTTCCGGGTTTTGGTGCATGCGGAGTGCATACCTAAACCCGGAAATTGCGAGGCCCCAACAGGCACCTGTGCACCTCGTACATGCTTGTAGGGGCCGAGAATTCAACCCCAATAATTTCACACCACTGGTCAAGTGTCTGCTGAGGCATTTCTGGTCAAAGTTCTGAAGCAAAACTTTGTCGGTTAACAATTTCTCAAAGGCAAAATAATATTTATCAAGGTCTATAATGAGAGAGTTTATTGTTCAATATTCATCATCATCATAGGCAGTTCCTTGAAATCAAGGAAGACTTGCTTCCGGTCTAAAGGTGAGTTCTTAGGTGACTCAACAGTCCAATACGGGAGTTACAGTCTCTGTCACAGGTGGGACAGACAGTTGTTGAAGGAAAGGGTGGGTAGAGAGTCTGGTTTGCCACACGCTCCTTCCGCTGCCTGCGCTTGTTTTCTGCATGCTCTCCGCGACAAGACTCGAGGTGCTCAGTGCCCTCCCAATGCACTTCCTCCACATTATTAACATGGAAAAGGACCTCATTCAAGACAGATAAGAGAATTATTAACATTACTGAAACATGGGGAAGCATTGAGTGAATGAAGTGTTTCACTGTTTGGGATAAAAGTATATTAATCAGGAAGAATGAAACATCCTGCATCATAAGCACTGACTGCAATTGTCTGCAAACTCATCAGGGCCATGTCTGAGTGATGCGAAGTCAGGAGTCACTTGTACTGGAGCTTAACTGAATGCATTCTGAAATGCACTCCATTATGGTTGTCTTAATCCAATTCTCCAGCATGTTGAATCCAGATGAGAGTGACTCCTGTATATCAGAGCCAAAGGTCTCTAAAACCTATGAATGAAGGATCTTGGTGACTAGAAGCTCCATTGCAGATGGCTCTAGAATGGGCACAATCCCCACAGTGCTCTGCAGTTTAGTTAATCCAATCAAATATCACAAAAGAAACATATAGCGCCTTCAATATAGTAAAACATCCCAAGACGCTTCACAGGAGGGTTATCAAATAAAATTTCACACCGAGCCACATAAGGAGATATTAGACCAATAGCTTAGTCAAAGAGGTAGGCTTTATGGATGGTGTTAAAGGAGAAGGGAGAGGTTTAGGGAGGCTGATCTCTCCTCCTCATGGGCACAAAAGGACCAGAAATAAAACAAGCGCCAGAATGCTGGCAGTACGACAGATCTTCAATGGCAAGATATTGAGTCATGCACACTGATGGTACAGTGTATGTGTGGGCATGAATGAGTGAGTAGGTGAAGAAAGAAAAAGTGAGGGATACTAATAGTTTGCAGCTTGCGGCAACCTCTGAACGTTCTGCATTCCTTCTATGGTCTCTGGAATTTGGATGCCTGGGTCAACGTGTGCAAGATGGGAGGGCGCACACTATTCCGGCAGTGTTCCTCTCTATTATGCACTGCATTTTTCTGTAAGCAAATACAACACAGCAAATAGATAGAAATTTGCAAGAGCATAGACAGTGTGCCTGAAGTGCCGAGCTCACATCCCACCTTGTGTGAGTCTGTCAGCATGCAAGTAGTTAATGCTAGTCATGTCCTTGGTGGCCCTGAGTTGTAAGGTTTATACATGACATTAGAAGCATATTTATGTGCCGGGAACAAAATCTGCCCTGCAGCAATATGGGCCTGCACGTGCATTCATCGAAGAGCTGAAAGGCTGTCCGACTGTTTTGTCTGTTTCGTTAAAGCTGCACCAAGTTGATAATTAAGATTTTCTACCACAAATCCAAAGGCCATTTACTTAGAATAGGCAATCTCCATGAATCCTGAAAACCTTTCCTTCTTTACTCCCATGGCTTACGGATGCGGTAGATTTCACTCACTCACTACACCAGGTACTTTGGACAAGAGATTATCATGGAATCATAGAATCTTACAGCACAGAAAGAGGCCATTCAGCCCGTTGTGCCTGAGCTGGCTCTTTGAAAGAGCTGGCCAATTTGGTCCCACACCCCAGCTTTTTCCCCATATCTACAAATTAGTCCTCCTCAAGTACATGTCCAATTGCTTTGTAAAATTTCCTATCTAATCTGATTCCACCACCCTTTCAGGTAGTGTGTGCCAGATCTTAACACCCCTCTGTGTGCAAAGAATAAATTCACCTCATTTTCCCTCTAGTTTTTTCGCCAATTATTTTAAATCGATGTCCTCTGGTGGTCAGAGGAAACAGTTTCTCCCTTGTATTGGGTTTTTGAGACAATTCCATATTTCAGCTACTTTGCTTCAAATGATTCAAACAGAAAGAATACTCCAGCCTGTCCACTCAAGCAACAATGGTTTGTGGGTCAGGGAGTCTCCAAAGTTCAAGGGGAAGAAAAAGAAAAGAAAATGCACACAAAGGCCAATCATACGATTCCGTTAATGAATTATGATGGCTTTTGTCATGAGTTTAAACACATTTTATTTGAAAAGCAAACCAGATCATGCTGAAGGATGCTGTTACACTAATCTGACAGTATTTACATAATTACATTGAACCTTTGAGAATTTAGATAACAATCAGTTGTCATCTTGAGATGAAACCCAGCATCAGAGAAAAGGCAGGTTTTAGCCTGGAGTGGCTGTTATTGTCAGGTTTCTGTCAGTGCTTTGTCACTCAGTACAATGTCTGCTGATCTCAATACTCTGGGAATGCCTATGGTTTTTAGTTAGACAGCCTTATGTTTTGAGACAAGGCTGCATAATTGCCCTGACTCAGACACAGGATTTAAGACTCACAAAAAGCTTAAAGCAGATTTTGTTCTGACAGTGGCACCTGGTAAATGGCACTGAATTCTGTATGTGTCATACTAATACATTATTGTTTAACTCACCCTTGGTTTTCTCCCCTCCCCCACTTAAATGCTGAAATGTTGGGGTATAGTTTCATGGAAATTGGTTAGTGTGCAGTACTTGCCCAAGTGGCCTTTCTTTGTGTCTGAACCTCGATCCTACATCCCAGCAGCCAATCTGATCCTGGGGGCATTGCAATCAAGCCCAATCCTATCCCCACAACGAGTGTATGCTTTCTATCCTGAGTCACTGGATGGGAGGTGTTGTGTATGCATTAACTGTTAGACTGAGTACTGTTTAACTCCAAGAGGTATGACCTTGACTCTGCTTTATTGAGGCCCAAAGTGACTAATATACAAAATGGCTGGCCTTTTATACTTGGGCTGCACACACATACGTGCAGCCCAATGGTCTCCAATAGTGATGCCATCTAGTGGCTTGTGATCCCAAAAGTACATACATGACAATACCCCACTCTGAGATATTGACACAGTCTTTTACAAATTGAGATGGTCCGGTGTTTTACGCTCCCGGGTTGACCGTTTCAGTTCAACTCCAGCCTTGGGTGAGTGTTCAGAGTCTGTTGTGACTGGTGGCTGGGTGGCTGCCCTGGTGGGAGTGGCAATGGCCATGTCAGGGATTGAAAGTCCATTTTCATTGAACATGTCAGTGATTGAAAGTCCCGATTCACTGATGACCATTGAGTCCTCTGATGACTGGGGGTAGATTGGTTGGTTGTCAATTGTCTCTTTCTCCGACTGTTCTGGTTCGCCTGTATGCCACAGCTTTGTCTGATCCATATGTTTCCTGCATGTTTGCCCATTTTTGAGCTTGACAATAAATACTCTGTTGCCCTCCTTGGCCATGATAGTAGCAGCGATCCACTTGGGACCCTGACCATAATTCAGAACATATACAGGATCATTTACAGAAATATCGCGTGACACAGCTGCGCGATTGTGATACCCTTGCTGACTTTGTCTTCTATATTCAACATGATTATTCAAGTCAGAGTGTACAAGAGATAGCTTGGTCTTAAGACCTCTCTTCATCATTAGCTCAGCAGGTGAGACCCCGGTAAGCATGTGTGGTCTTGTCCTGTAACTAAGCAGTATGCATGACAGGCGGGTCTGCAGTGACCCTTGGGTTACTCGCTTCATACTCTGCTTTATGATTTGGAAAGCACATTCTGCTTGCCCATTGGGTGCAGGTTTGAACGGTGCTGACCTTACATGTTTGATACCATTGAGTTTCATGAACTCTTGAAACACCTGACTGGTGAAGCACGATCCGTTGTCGCTAACAACGATGTCAGGCAGACCATGTGTCACGAACATGGCACTGAGATTCTCAATGATAGCTGTGGATGTGCTGGATGACATGATTATACACTCTATCCACTTCAAATGTGCATCCACCACAACTAAAAACATCTTCCCAGGAAGGGACCTGCAAAGTCTATGTGGATCCTGGACCATGGTTTGGACGTCCACGACCACATACTCAGCAGCGATTCCGCTGGTGCTTTGCTGAGCTGCATGCAAGTGTTGCACTGATTCACACATATTCCAGCTCAGAGTCAATTCCCGGCCACCATACATGAGACCTGCCGATGGCTCTCATCATTACAATGCCAGGATGTGTGCTATGTAGCTCACGTACAAATTTCTCTCTCCCTTTCTTGGGCATAACAACACAATTGCCCCACAGTATACAATCCGACTGAATAGACAGTTCATCTTTGCGACGAATGTAAGGTTTGGTCTCCTCGCACATTTGCTTGAGTATGGCAGACCAATCACCTTTGAGAATGCAACTCTTCACCATTGATAAAATCGGGTCCTGGCTGGACCAGGTCTTAACTTGTTGAGCCGTGACAGGGGTTCCTTCACTCTCAAAAGCATCCATAACTGACAATAGATCCGCCGGTTGTGACGTTTCCACCTCCGGTGTGGGCAACAGCAGATGGCTCAAAGCATCGGCACAATTTTCGGTGCCAGGTCTATGGCGAGTGACATAAACATAAGCGGATAATGTCAGCAGCCCACCTCTGGATGTGGGATGAAGCATTGGTATTGATGTCTTTGTTTTCAGAGAACAGTGAAATGAGCGGCTTGTGATCTTTCTCCAGTTCAAACCGAAGACCAAACAGATATTGATGTAACTTTTTAACCCCAAACACACAGGCTAGTGCTTCTTTCTCTACCATGCTGTAGGCTCTTTCTGCTTTAGACAAATTTTTTGAAGCATATGCGACTGGTTGAAGTTTACCTGACTCATTAGCTTGTTGGAGTACACAACCAATTCCATATGAAGAAGCATCACAGGCCAATACTAAACGTTTACATGGGTCATAATGTACCAGCAGCTTGTTAGAGCAAAGCAGATTAATGGCTTTCTCAAAAGCTCTGTCTTGAGACGCACACCATACCCAGTTGTCGCCTTTTCTTAGCAGCATGTACAGTGGTTGTAATAAGCTGTTCAATTTAGGTCGGAAGTTACCGAAGTAGTTGAATAGATCCAGGAACGAATGCAGCTCCGGCACATTCTGCAGCTTGGGTGCATTCTTGATGGCCTTGGTTTTTGGGTCCGTGGGCCTGATGCCGTCAGCAGCAATTTTCCTCCCCAGGAATTTGATCTCTGGTGCCATGAAGACACACTTCGGGTGTCTCAATCTGAGTCCCGCTTGTCGAATGCCTTCTGGCTCATTATCGATTGACTCGCCCCCTTGTCCAGTTCCATCAATACTGGCACCCCATTAAATTTCACGTTGATCATTATTAGTTTGCTCTTGGTTAGGAACGAATACAGTCTATACACTTCCTCCTCTGGTATCTCGGATTGCGTATCAGGATCTGCGCTAGTCTGACCATCATCCTCCACGTGGTGTGTCGCAGCACGCTTGCTCATCTACGGACACTTGCGCTGGAGATGCCCCACTCTCAGACAGACTTTGCAGCTATATTGTTTAAATCGGCACTGCTGGTGCCAGTGATTTCCCCCACAACGCCAACATGGGGAAATCGGATGCATTCCCGTTGGCGGACTTTGGGCAGCCACAGGTTTCACGTACGCAGTCGGGTAGGCCCTGCTATGTGCCACTCTGCCGAACGGTACTTGCAATATGCAAGAGTCACATTTAGTGTCAGAATAATGCTGTATTTATGTCACAGTGGTCCCACAGTGGTGTGACAAGGCCATGTTTACATTGTAAACTGGCAACAATGAAGAGCCAGCAAGATCAGAGAAGTGCAGCTACTTTCAGGTTAGAGAGAGGAGGTCGAAGATCTGGCATGATCATATTGAATGGCAGAGCAGGCTCGTTGGGACCTCAGTACTTGCCGAGTTTCAATTTTTCACTGATATCTGCTTTCGACTTCTATCCATCGTTATGCATGACTGAGCGATCGTGATGACGCTGTTCAAGTCCAACATCTCCATCACCAGTAGTTTATGCAGAATCACCTCGCGGTTGATGTCAATTACAAAGAAGTCCCGCAGCATGACTGCGAACACAGCCCCGAACTTACATGGTCCCGCTAGACGTCTCAGGTCGACAACGAATTCCGCCGCATTCTGGCCCTCTGAGCGAACGTGTCTGTAAAATCTATATCTCGAGATGATGATGCCTTCGTCTGGCTTAAGGTGGTCCTGTACCAGTGGACACAATTCTTCATATGTTTTCTCTGTTGGACTCACAGGCAGGAGTAGATTCTTTATCAGACCATAAATTTTTGGACTGCAAACCGTGAGGAACACCGCCCGGTGCCGATCTGTGTCGCCGGCCTCCCCCATTTTGTTGGCCACGAAGAACTGGCTCAAACGGCTACAAAGTTTACCCAATCTTCTCCTTCCACAAACCACTCCAACGATCCAATGATGCTCATTTTTGCATGCAAAGGTTCTTGTTGCCTCGTCACCAAATGTTGTGTATGCAATAACTGTTATTCTGAGTACTGTTTAACTCCAAGAGGTATGACCTTGGCTCTGCTTTATTATGGCCCAAAGTGACTAATATACAAAATAGCTGGCCTTTTATACTTGGGCTGCACACATGTGAGTGCAGCCCAATGGCCTCCAACAGTGACGCCATCTAATGGCTAGTGATCCCAAAAGTACGTACATGACAGGAGGATACCCAAGTTGCTTTCATCACCACCCTTCCCCTAATATAAGCTGTATTCATGGAGATTAGAGTTTTAAAAATCTTCCCAGCCATTGGGACTTAGCAAATCTGGCAAGTTTACCTCAGGGTTTTCACCGGCCGTGTAAAATGCACATGCCGGCAGCCAGGGGGTGCTAGCATGGCTGTTAGCAGCTGATGGAAGGAAAACCTCCTCTCTCTAACCTGAAAGTAGCTGCACTTCTCTGATCTTGCTGGCTCTTCATTGTTGCCAGTTTACAATGTAAACATGGCCTTGTCACACCACTGTGGGACCACTGTGACATAAATACAGCATTATTCTGACACTAAATGTGACTCTTGCATATTGCAAGGTGGTCTCTAACCTCCTTAACTATCTAGTTGATAAGCTCTCACCTAATTTGCTTCACCTGTCACCTCAGTAGGACCACAATGGTGGCCGTGCTTTCACATTGTTGGTAATCCATTGAGATTTCATTTAAACAGTCTTAAGTTAATTTTTTACTGGTGTTCTGTACATTTCTCTGATGCAATGTTAGGAAGTCCACCATTAGAGGCGACCCTGTTTTGTGGGTGGACTATGACGAGCACTCTGGATATGTTTGTGAAAGCTGACTTAGAGTTACTGGAAATGGTAAATTTTACAATTAAATGATAGAACTGATGCAAGGGGGACTTTGTCATTTCGATAATGCAGCTTTGAGCAATTATTGCCACACAAGTCAACAAGACGTTGGTTGTGAAATCTTAACAAATCTGGTATCTCCACACTTCACTGAGAAGTAGTTCATTTTTTAAATAGCAAATATGAATCTCAGCCAGACTATAATCACAAGACTCTATATCAAAGTGTATTAACTGATCCATAGCTATCACCGCACTCTAGAACTTATAAAATGCTTAGTTGGATAAATTGACATTCTTGACTGAATTTGAGGAGACTCCGAGTACTGCTGTTCTTGCTAGAAATATGGCACATTGAACATAAGAATTAGGAGCAGGAGTAGGCCATTTGTCCCAACGAGCCTGCTCTGCCATTCAATATGATCATGCCAGATCTTCGACCTCAACTCCACTTCCCCGTCTAATCCCCATATCCCTTAATTCCCCAGGAGTCCAAAAATCTATCTATCTCAGCCTTGAATATACTCAATGACTCAGTATCCACCACCCTTTCAGGTAGAGAATTCCGAAGATTCACAATTCTCTGAGTGAAGAAATTCCTCCTCATCTCAGTCTTAAATGACCTATCCCTTATCCTGTGACTATGTCCCCTAGTTCTAGACTCTCCAGCCAGGGGAAACAATCTCTCAGCATCTATCCTGTCAATCTGCCTGAAGGAGTCAGTGGGGCTAAAAGTCGCATACTGAAGTGCACTGGGCAAAATTGGATGTGGAAGCCAGGCGCTGGGAGCACGCGCATGCACAAGCTATGCACAGTAATGCCAATCCCACCATCTCATAAATCAAGAGATTTGCGGGCCGAAATTACCCCTTTCGGAAAGCGCTTACCAGAGGCGCTAACGTGACGATAAGGACTTTTCGCCTGGGGGCAGGCGGCGGAAGTGACCCGCGCAGAATTGCCCCAGGTTTGCAGCTTTTCTTTTCGCCCCATGTCGACCCCTTTTCGCAACGCGAGGGAAATTGCAGGTTACAAAGCTGTGGTGACTGGGGCACCCTGTCCGCCCTTAAAGGGGAGGGCCTGGCGCGTGGCTGCCATCTTTTTTTTTGTCAGACAACTTTGCCGTCAGCACGACAATGGCAACTGCTGACCCGGCCGAAACCCTCCGTGGTGGCCCAGTGGGTGCCACGAAAGTGGCTGCAGCATTCTCAGTGGCCCTCCCCTTTAAGAGAAGGTTCTCGCCCCTGACAATTTTGCTCAGTTAAAGACCCGAATTCCGGGTCAGTAACCTTTTCTTCCCGCCGGGTGATAAACTTTTATTTAATTCAAATGATGTGCCCCAAACCAGGCGCGGGGCAATTTCATCCCCTTGGTATATAAATCATGAGTTACTATTTTTTTTCCAAACATAAAGCATTATGGATTGACAGTTGGTTTATAAACCTCATTATGGCATGTTTAATTTCTAACAGGTCAGAGCTGTTTACAATAACTAAATTACTGCATCTGAAAATGCTTCACAAAAAACTTTTTTTTAAATCCTGCCTGTTATCACCACGTTGCTATGCATTTCAGTTTGAGGTTACAATGCCGGTGACTGGGATGACATTTGCTGGAGTGTTGCATGTTTAGCAATTTCCAGTAGCTGTTCGGAAGGTTCCAGTTCATAGAAAGAGCTTCTATAAAAAATGTAAAGAAATTTAAATGGCAGAGCTGCGCTTTAATAAGTATAGATTGTACAAAAATATTAACATAAACCCAGATTCACAGACCAAAAAAGGAGGACGTTCTACCATTTCAATATCTTCAGATATCTTTAGGCATCTAATCGTCATTAGATGTGGATGGTAAATCTCCAGGCAATTTTCTTATGGAACTGTGATAAAAAAGGGTAAAGGTTTGTCTACTGCCCTTTGGTTATTTTTCCTTACGTGGCTTATGAATTATCCAGCTTCAGCTTTACTACAGGACTCCCTACATAGATGCTTCTGATTAATTGTCAGTATTACAAGCGATGTCTCAGTGTGTGATTATAGATCTAAGGTCAGCTGAACAGTTTCCTGTTGAATCTGGGAACATGATGTGTTAGATCTCGGGAAGAGAAAGTAAGGGGGGGTGGGGTGGGGGGAAGCATACTTCATCATTTAAATATAAAGAACTTTTTTGTTCCGTGAATCTGGGTTTATGCTAATATTTCTGTGCAATCTATACTCATTAAAACACAGCACTGCCATTTCAATATCTTCAGAGCTCACGAGGAGACACAATCAGTTGATTCAGGAACTGGTCCTGCTGCATTAACTCGGTCTGATTACTGATATTTGCCGCAAGCTCTGCGCTCCATCAGGACCACACACTTCCACCAGTGAAGAGTTACCAAGGGCTAAACTTTCGCCTTCATTTTCGGCGTTTTTCTCGGCGGTACAACTGCTTTTTGCCGAAAAACTGCCCGGCGAAAGTTTCCTCTTTATTTTTTAAAGAGTTCCACCCACAATTTGAAAAGACCGCCGGGTAGCAACTGCCCATGTGCACCGCCGAGAAATCCGCCAGGATCTAAGGTTGGCCTCAACGGAGGCCCCGTACACCGCCGAGGAAACCGCCCACGAAAAGCTGCCTGAAACAGAGCGGTAGGTGAGTACCCTGCAAAGAAAGGTAAGTTAAAGTTTTTAATAATTATTTTTTTAAATTCTAAAACAGCGATTATGTTAAAAAATGTCTTGTGAATGTTTTATAACTTTTTATTTTTTGTATAAGTGAAAAAATATTTTTTGAGTTTTCCCCCCTCCCTAGGCCCAACCGCAGCCTCGGATTAAAGTTTAAAAAAAATGTTAAGAACCGCCCGTTCTTGCTACTTTCGGCTGTAACCGCCCAGAAACCGTTGAGAATCTTGGTGTAAGAACCATTTTCCCGCTGGGCGGTTTTAATTACCTAATTAGTGGAAACTTTCGCCGGGCAGCTGATAAAGCTTAGCGGTATTTTCTGGGTGGCAATCGGGGAGTGAGGGCCTTGTGGAAAGTCTACCCACATGTCTGCAACACATGAAGCAACGCCATTTTTACTGGGAAGACACACTTGTCCTCAACTTCCCAGCTCCAACCCTACCCCAACACAAGCTCCGGAACAGACGCCTCCGGACAGGGAGGGTGTAATTCACGGCTCAAACATACGTACGCCGGGCTGCCACAGGCCCTGCCCTTACACGAGTCACCGTTTCCCAACAGCGGGCAGCATTAAGTAGGTGGCCCTGCCATCCACCTCCCAGTCTATGAGGCTGAGGCCTTGTCCTGTCCCGACCCGACCTCTTGCTGACCATCACAAAGTGAGAGCGAGCAGCTTTGCGAGGGTAGAAAAACTTTGCGAAACTTGAGACTTTTATCGCAAGATCATGAGTGAGGCTTAACTTTACTTAGAAATCGCATATCTGGCGTTATCTTGCCTGCATGCACAAGACCTAACGAGAGGCGCACAAACGTGGAATTTCGACCCCTATGAATATTAGCATAAATTTTTCAGCTATGACAGTAAAATGGACACTAAGATGCGATCCATTTTTTGGCTATTTGAATTGAATTACTTCAGCTTCCCTGTAAAGATGATTTAATATGTGTGCTTTGGTATATTTGAAAGGAAGTTTCCAGACCAGCACTTTTAATGGGTGCTCGTGATCACTAGTGTGTCCGTGTATTTCAAAAATGTTGTAATACACGGTGAATTTATTAAACAATTAACATATTTTTCTTGATGATGCGTCAAAGTTTTGCAGATTGTTTTGCTCAGCATTAATTATTGGAAGGAGCAGGTTACATTTTCTCTTTGTACTGATTTTCTGTCATTTGTGGCCTGTTTCCTGGGAAAGATTTGAGAGCGGCTTGCTTGACTCATCTGCTTTTTGTTTCTTCCTTGCCCCCTTGCAGGGAGTCCGTTCGCCTCCACTGTCTCTTCCAAGATGCCCAGATTGCTGACTCGTCATGTGGGGGGTTGCAACAGGCTTTGCTTGGACCAGCATCTCTTCACTCTGCCACTGCTTTTAAAATCATTATCTTATTATAAACAGTCGATCGTAGATAACATAAGAACATAACAATTAGGAACAGGAGTAGGCCATCTAGCCCCTCGAGCCTGCTCCGCCATTCAATAAGATCATGGCTGATCTAGTCGTGGACTCAGCTCCACTTACCCGCCCTCTCCCCGTAACCCTTAATTCCCTTATTGCTTAAAAATCTATCTATCTTTGACTTGAAAACATTCAATGAGCCAGCCTCAACTGCTTCCTTGGGCAGAGAATTCCACAGATTCACAACCCTCTGGAAGAAGAAATTCTTTCTCAACTCGGTTTTAAATTGGCTCCTCCGTATTTTGAGGCTGTGCCCCTAGTTCTAGTCTCCCCCACCAATGGAAACAACCTCTCTGCCTCTATCTTGTCTATCCCTTTCATGATTTTAAATGTTTCTATAAGATCACCCCTCATCCTTCTGAACTCCAAGGAGTAAAGACCCAGTCTACTCAATCTATCATCATAACGTAACCCCCTCATTTCATGAATCAGCCTAGTGAATCGTCTCTGTACCCCTTCCAAAGCTAGTATATCCGTCCTTAAGTAAGGTGACCAAAACTGCACGCAGTACTCCAGGTGCGGCCTTACCAATACCTTATACAGTTGCAGCAACACCTCCCTGCTTTTGTATTCCATCCCTTTCGCAATGAAGGCCAACATTCCATTTGCCTTCCTGATTACCTGCTGCACCTACAAACTAAGCTTTTGGGATTCATGCACAAGGACCCCCAGGTCCCTCTGCACCACAGCATGTTGTAATTTCTCCCCATTCAAATAATATTCCATTTTACTGTTTTTTTTCCCAAGGTGGATGACCTCACACTTTCCGACATTGTATTCCATCTGCCAAACCTTAGCCCATTCGCTTAACCTATCCAAATCTTCTTGCAGCCTCTCTGAGTCCTCTACACAACCCGCTTTCCCACTAATCTTAGTGTCATCTGCAAATTTTGTTGCACTACACTCTGTCCCCTCTTCTAGGTCATCTATGTATATTGTAAACAGTTGTGGTCCCAGTACTGATCCCTGTGGCACACCACTAACCACTGATTTCCAACCGGAAAAGGACCCATTTATCCCGACTCTCTGCTTTCTGTTCGCCAGCCAATTCTCTATCCATGCTAATACATTTCCTCTGACTCCGCGTACCTTTATCTTCTGCAGTAACCTTTTGTGTGGCACCTTATCGAATGCCTTTTGGAAATCTAAATACACCACATCCATCGGTACACCTCTATCCACCATGCTCGTTATATCCTCAAAGAATTCCAGTAAGTTAGTTAAACATGATTTCCTTTCATGAATCCATGCTGCGTCTGCTTGATTGCACTATTCCTATCCAGATGTCCCGCTATTTCTTCCTTAATGATAGTTTCAAGCATTTTCCCCACTACAGATATTAAACTAACCGGCCTATAGTTACCTGCCTTTTGCCTGCCCCCTTTTTTAAACAGAGGCGTTACATTAGCTGCTCTCCAATCCGCTGGTACCTCCCCAGAGTCCAGAGAATTTTGGTAGATTATAACGAATGCATCTGCTATAACTTCCGCCATCTCTTTTAATGCCCTGGGATGCATTTCATCAGGACCAGGGGACTTGTCTACCTTGAGTTCCATTAGTCTGTCCAGCACTACCTCCCTAGTGATAGTGATCATCTCAAGGTCCTCCCTTCCCACATTCCTATGACCAGCAATTTTTGGCATGGTTTTTGTGTCGAACTCTGAATTACTCATTGAAAAACGCACAGTGAAGACATGAACCTTCTGATCCTTTCATCATTTGGCATTCCGGCTCACCGTAAAATTGCAGCTGGCATTGGAATTATGAGGAAAGCGCATAATTTAGTGCTAATGATGAACATGGAGGTGTGCATTTTCTCATCTGAGGACCCCAGGGTTGCTCTCATGCTCCATAATACTTTGTTATAAAAGCATTCCCATATATGTCAAAAGCCACAATAAGCTCATACCTTCTCATTCAGTCATGCCTAATTAGTGCTTTCGGCTTGCCACAAGCAGTTACCTAATGAAGATCAGACCAATGAGCTTGCAGAGGCTTTTATATTTGTACCTTCGGGAGGACATTCACCTGCATTCTCTTTATTTTTCACATCTGTATCGGAGTCTGTGGCTACAGTGTGTTTACTTCAGACACAGAATGACTCAGTAATCACTGCAAGTTGCCTCTCGTTAAATGTACAATAATGCCAAAGAGTATCATTATTCCTTCAGAGTGAATGTCCTCATTCATCAGTGGCACGGAGGGCACGAGCAAAGTCATTCCAAAGCCTGGATAAAATGAGCCAAGAAAATGAACAGTCAGTCAGTGTCAAAAAATCGTCCACAGCCTGGAAGGCAACTGTTTATAAGCATCACATGAGCTTCACCCAGCCCTCTCCCTTTCTGTACATGGAAACCAATGCCAGATAACACGGATAGCATGTATACAATTTTGCTTCAACTTAAAAAGTGAGCCACTTAAATAGTCTCTGCTATTTCTGTTTATTTTTTTAAGGGGCTTCAAGGGCCAAGGGGTTTCCCAGGCCCACCAGGTCGAAGAGGGTCCAATGGAATCCCTGGTGAATCTGGTCCTCAGGGTCCACCTGGAATTCCCGGAGAACAGGTAATGGAAAAGGCTGGCTCAGCTTGTGCTACCACATTGATTGAAGGTATTGCTCAACAAGTAACTCTTTGCAAGGCCTCTTCCTCTAGTTTCCTATCATCTCTGTGCAGCTATCTGTGGTGTTCCTTTGAGTGGAATGCATGAAAGGAAACCCTAGAATTATATTGTAATGTTTTGCTGTTACAGGTTAATTAAACCAGTTTCATTAATAGTAAGAAGCATCAATGAGGGTGATAACAGGTTTTATAACCAAATGAAGTTTGCTTTGTATAGCACGGACATGGTGTGACGCAGACACGATAGGCTAAAATGGCCTCCTTCCGTGCTGTAAATTTCTGCCACTGAATGGAATCAATTCAGCTTTTAGAATTTAAGGATATGTTCATATAGTGTCAGTACCAAAGCCAAACTTGTGGGATGCAAGTCGAGTGTCAACTCCTAAACTGACTCCCAAGTGAAGGGTAGAGAAACTTCCCTTGTTCTCTTTTGTTACAGTGTCAGATTGGGTCGTGACTCCGGATTCAGGCTGCGTTTACACTGCAGGGTTTGGTGCATATTACTGTTAGTAGCAGGATTTCCTTTCATGCATTCTACTCAAACAAAACCACTTCGCACTGATGTACAGTTATCATATGAATGCCTCTAATTAAACGATTAGGGGGACAAAATTGACTTTGTAAATTCTAAGCACTTGGGGAAAATATTGTTCTCCGTTGGTTGTCGAAGTTGTGGTCTAATTATTTAATATTGGCTGTGCTGTTAAGAAATCAGCAAAGCTGCACTGTTCAAGATGACTGCCCTTGCATATTCCAAGGGGAATAGTTGATTAATTGACTGTAATCTGTCAGTCTACTGAATTCCAAATTTCAGCCTCCATTGGTGTGTAACTGCCTCCTGTGTTTTGTGACCCCCTACAAAATAGAATAAAAGTTGAACTGTGAAGAACTGTAATTTCTGTAAATCTATGGCTTAAAAGTGTTGCTAAACTTGGGGATTAGTCTTGGCTGAGCTGTGTTACAGTGCATTTGAGTCATCTTAATTCACCCCAGTGATGAGCAAGCAATGAATCAAATACCTACTGCGGAGAGTTAATGAGTGCTTTGTGGGAGCCCAGTGTAGTTAAAGTAAAATGTGTTGAGATGCTAAGAATGCCGGAGGCTCCTACTGACACAGCAGGTTATGTTTCATTTTGCTAAATCAATCTGTTAATCTCCAGATTCTGGAGGTTATGAGGAACTCTGCAGTGAGTATCTATTTTCTGAGATGTTTTAATATTCTTTAAAAAAAAGAACACAGGGGATTGGTACAATAAAATTAGCTATATTAGATTTTGCCATTGAATTTATAACCATCTATGTCAAAGGACATTGGGGGTCATTTTGACTAGCAGTGATTAGTGTAAAGTGGCCAGTATATATCTCCCGATTTTCATTTCTACTGAAGTCAATGACTGTCAGAATCGGGACACATGCATAACAGGCGGCTGTTACATGGCCTGTTTTACACTATCGTGCCCAAATCCAAATTGCCACCATTGTGTGCCATGGTAAGTAAAATAACTCATTTACAAAGGATTTTTAGTCTATATTTTATGAGCTTACCTGCTTATTTGAAAGAGATGTATACATTTACCTGTCTTAGCTTCGATATCGACTATGTCTCATGCCTAAAATCCAACATATCAAGTAATGCCTATTGACAGATTATTAGGTAAACTGACAAAATATAAAGTGGTTTTCGTTAGTGATATTCCTGAACCCTACTTTGAGTTTTAGGTGTCAGCTTTGGCTCAGTGATAGGACTCTTGACTCTGAGTCAGAAGATTGTGGATCCATGCCCCACTTCAGAGACTTGAGCATGTAATTCAGGCTGACACTCCAGTGCAGTGCTGAGGGAGTGCTGCTCTGTCGGAAGTTCCATTTTATGGATGAGATGTTGAACTGAGGCCCCGTCTACTCTCTCAGGTGGACATAAAAGATCCCTTGGCACTTCTTGAAGAAGAGCAGGGAAGTTCTCCAGGTGTCCTGGCCAATATTTATCCCTCAATCAACATCACTAAAACAGATTATCTGGTCATTATCACATTGCTGTTTGTGGGAACTTGCTGTGCACAATTTGGCCACCGCGTTTCCCACATTACAACAGTGACTACAATTCAAAAAGTACTTCATTGGCTGTAAAGCGCTTTGGGATACCCTGAAGTTGTAAAAGGCGCTATATAAATGCAAGTTCTTTCTTTTTCCTTTAGTTTTGCACTGATGTATATTTACCACCAGAAGAACTGAATTGATTTGACATTCCCAAACCAGAACAAATCTCCAGGCATTAGCTACAAAGTCAATCCTTGGCAAGATATAACCTGGTAACACACTTGTTTTCATGTTTTCTACTTTTTGATAGGGACCACAGGGCTACATGGGGGACAAAGGAATCCGTGGAGAGAAAGGGGAGCAGGTGAGTATTGATTTCAACTACAATAGAACAATCCTCTTTATAAAATGGTATCGGCTGCAAACTGTTTACTTGTGACTTGTTGCATTCTCCCTCATCAAGTGGGTTTGGTCACAACATGTGGGAAAATGAAAACTTCATTCTAGCTTTTCATTCCGGCCTTTCTATTCCTCGTTTGTTTTCCATTGTCCACCATGTCCCTTATAGCCATGTTGTGAAGTACTCTGATATGCCATCCTGACCATGAAGTAAGGACTGTTCTATACATGCAAAATGATGTTGTAATTCTTGTATTAACTTTTACGTTTTGTATCAGCTGAATGAAGCTCTCATCTTAGTCTGAGGAAAGACTGAAGCAAAGTGGAATACAATTGAATGTTTGTTTCCCCCTTCTCCCTCTGCACTCTTTTGTTTCTCCTCCCTTCTAAAAATGGTGACAGACGTGAATGTTTGTTCCATGCATGTCCAAGTGGCAAGCTCGGACTGTGAATGCCAGCAGATTATTCAGCTTTGAGGGGCATCACATCTGAGTCCTGTGCTGTCCTCAACTGATGGTCACACATGTACACTTTCCTGCATGGAAACCCACTGTTTTGCAATGCTGAAGCTAACTTTTAGTTATCGACTTGCGATCAGCTAAGTCGTTACAACTGAAGTTGAAACCTGGCAAATACCTGGTCTATGTACCTTAGTCATAACCCACAAGTTATTGATCCATTGTATATCTACACGTTATATTCATCCATTGAATTATTAATAAAGCATTTTGCTGAATTAAAACTGTACATTTCATTGTTACATGTGAACAACTATCAGTTTAAATGCAAATGTGCTTTTATTTTAGGGCTTTAGGGGACTACCTGGACCACTTGGGGATAAAGGAGAAAAAGGAGCCAAGGTATTATCTGATTTGGGACATCCTTATAAAAGCAAAATTCCAAAATAATAGAATTAATAGCCTTATTATCCAAGATATCGATATATATCTTGAACATACTATATAGGTAGCAGAAGAAAACCACTCGGATTAATAGAAGTTAGCATCATAATTAACATTAAACCATAATCATTTATACCATTGCTTGGTTCCAGGGTGTTGAAGGCTGACATTTCAGGAGTAGATTTCCCATTCCCTCCTATGTGATGATGAAATAGCACCTGCATTGCTGCACCAGAGGTGCTTTGACTGGACTAGTGCGTGTTGGAGCACAAGTTCTACCTAACTGATGCAGTGTCAATGAGTCAATAGAACTGCCGTACCAGGCCTGACTTTAGATCAATCACTACTGGTATCAAGAGGATGTACTTTGAACCAAATTTCTAATTACTTATGGGAAGAGTGCATATTAAATTGTATATATGTGGCATAACATCAGTTTTAAAATAAATCCTTTTGAGCCATGTTTTGAACTGATCTCCATGTGGCACATTGTCACAACATCAGCCTCGAGTTTTGTGTTAAAAATGGTGATAGGAAAATATAATTGGAAAAACTAAACATGTAGTTTAACTGTTAGACTTCTTCAGGTGGAACCTGTAAAAATGGAAACGTGAGCAGAATATTAGTGTAGAGATTGGCTAACTTGTTGATATTAGTTTATCTCTGGTCTTCCAAATAATCAGGATCGACTGCAAACCAATATGGTGGGTCTATTGTGTTTAATCAGCGTTTAAGATGGAATATATCACACTAGTTATACAGCAAAAACATACGACCATGACAAGCAGCTGGTACCAGTCCCGATTAGACAGACAGCTGGCATGCATGAACAGTTCTTTGGCTTACAGCCTCTCTTCCTCTCGTCTAGAACCTCCAAGAATGTTAGCTAAGGTGAGCATGGGAGAGCGTTAGACCAACCCCACATTTGTATGGTTCTCCCCTCCACCGTCTGTGCTACAAAACTCTCTATGTCTTTCTTTTATTCTCTTTTTAAGAGCAAGCCTGGGGTAGAATATGGATAGTATCATTCAACCTATAGAGGTTCCCCTTAAAACTAGATGCCCAATGGCACATTGAGTTCTTTGTCTTAACTCTCAAATGAAAATCCTCCCCTAATGGTTCTCAGATTTTTGCCAATTTATCTTTCCTCTTTTATACATTTTGAATACCCATCCATTTGATTTCCTCCTATCTCTCCTGTACTTATCCTCCTAAGTTTGGAGTCAGACATTCTGGGCCTTCAGATGTTTGTAGCTACTTGTTATCTGGTATTTATGTTCATGCTGTTCAAGTAGCTTTAGCTATGCAAAATTATTTCATTCCATTATCAGACTATTGTACAATAGAATGATTCATTAAATTCCCAAAGATATCCTTCATTCTATTTTCATACACTGGTTAACTTATGCATTTTAAAGAAGTTTTGTTAAACAAAGTCAAAATCTTAACTTAGCATTATAATATGGTTATTAGCAGTAATGGAAGAAACATAGGTGTTGAGCCTTCATTGGTCAAATTAAAGATACATGAAACAAGCTCCCTAGCTCACAAACAGCAGAGAGCTAGTCTGGAAATAAGGTTATATATGACTGTCATAGTGCAGAATGCTATAACATCCATTGGGAACCAAAAACATAAGCAAATTTTAAGTATCGATCCAGTTGTTCTAATACTAGTCTGAAGAGACTTTTTGTCTCAAGTTCTAATACAGGCATGTAAATACAGCAATATTCATGTCACAATTTTGTTCACATAACTAGAACATTTTAGACATCCCTGATTTCTAATGAGTGGTCGCGCAGTGGTCTGGAGGTCCGACACAGCCGACTCACCAGCTTTTAAATGGAAAAACCGCACATGCGGGGAAATTTGCACGGGCCGTGCAGCCCATTAAAGGGGCCGCGACCCCAAAAATTATAAAGGAAACATTGCCGCATGCGCACGCACAATTTATCTCTGGAAATGAATGAGAGATTCTAGTTGATACAGAGAGCTTGTAGAAGCTGTGTGATTTTTGTCTTAGGGAATATAAAGTTGCATATGTAACAGCAGGCTCTGTTATGGGCAAATACATGGCAGATGCGGTAGAATGTAGATAAATGTGAAGTTATCCACTTTGGTGGTAAAAACAGGAAGGCAGATTATTATCTGAATGGTGAAAGATTAGTAAAAGGGGAGGTGCAACTAGACCTGGTTGTCATGGTACATCAGTCATTGAAAGTTGGTATACAGGTACAGCAGGCGGTGCAGAGGACAAATGGCATGTTGGTCTTCATAGCGAGAGGATTTGAGTATAGGGGCAGGGAGGTCTTACTGCAGTTGTACAGGGCCTTGGTGAGGCCACACCTTGAGTATTGTGTACAGTTTTGGTCTCCTAATCTGAGGAAGGACAATCTTGCTATTGAGGGAGTGCAGCGAAGGTTCACCAGACTGATTCCCAGGATGACGGGACTGACATATGAAGAAAGACTGGATCGACTAGGTTTATATTCAATGGAATTTAGAAGAATGAGAGGGGATCTCATAGAAACATATAAAATTCTGACGGGATTGGACAGGGCAGATGCAGGAAGAATGTTCCCACTGTTCGGAAGTCCAGAACCAGGGGTCACAGTCTAAGGATAAGGAGTAAGCCATTTAGAACCGAGATGAGGAGAAACTACTTCATTCAGGAAGTTGTGAGCATGTGGAATTCTCTACCATATAAAGTTGAGGCCAGTTCGTTAGACATATTCAAAAAGGAGTTAGATGTGACCCTTATGGCTAAAGGGATCAAGAGGCATGGAAAGAAAGCAGGAATGGGGTACTGAAGTGCATGATCAGCCATGATCATATTGAATGGTGGGGCAGGCTCGAAGGGACGAATGGCCTACTCCTGCACCTATTTTCTATGTTTCTATGCACCTCACTGTATTGAAAGAAAAATCTGACTTAGATTAAACGAAAACGGCGCCTAAAAAAAAACGCGCTATTCTCGAGCGCTTTGCAGCTCGATGTCAGCTTGGCGCGTGGCCCAGGGGGTGGAGCCTACCACTCGCACCGATTTTGTAAGTAGGAGGGGGCGGGTACCATTTAAAGGAGTTTTTTTCGTGCCGGCAACCCTGCACGTGCGCGTTGGAGCGTTCGCGCACGCGCAGTGTGAAGGAAACATTGGCACTCGGCCATTTTTGTAGTTCTTTGTAGCTGTTCAATTTTTAACATTTTTTAATAAAACCACATTGCCCTTCCATGATCAGCACTGAGGCCTCTTGCAGCAGTGAGAAGGCTGCAGGAAGCCTCAGAAGTTGAGGCAGCCGTTTCCCGACGGGCCCGACCGGGGCAGGGGGGCCTCCCCCCCGCTGCCGTCGGGAATGGCTGCCTCAACTTCTGAGGCTTCCTGCAGCCTTCTCCCTGCCTGAAGCACTTTCACACAGGTAGGAACATGGTTTATTTAATCTTTTCTTTGCTTATAAATTTTTATTCAAGTTGGAATTATTTGTATAATATTTGTATAAGTATAAATAAGGATTTATTGTAGAATGTAATGACTTCCCTTCCCCCCCCCCCCCCCCCATCTCATTCTGGATGCCTAATTTGTAACCTGCGCCTGATTTTTTAATGTGTAGACAAGGTTTTTTCAGACCTACAAAAATCTTCACTTGCTCCATTCTAAGTTAGTTTGGAGTACGTTTTCACTGTGGAAACTTTCAAATCAGGCGTCAGTGGCCGGACACGCCCCCTTTTGAAAAAAAAATTCTGTTCAAAAGTGAAACTGGTCTACCTGACTGCAGAAAACTTAAATGTGGAGAATTGCGATTTCTAAGATACTCCGTTCTCCACCAGTTGCTCCTAAAAATCAGGAGCAAATCATGTGGAAACTTGGGGCCTAAGAGAGGGGTTTAAAATTGATTTCTTGTTGCTGGCATAACCAGTAAAGTCTGCCATCGGTAACGTTTTTTTGAATATAATTCTAAAAAAGGGACAATCTCATTTTAGAATGGCTTAAGATCTCATTATCATTCTTGGATCCCACTTTCATTGTTGTACATGAATATTAAAGGATTGGCACTCGAGCTGATTACCTGGCTCATTTAGAAATACCAAAGTGAAATTCAGACAAAGTAAATGCCCCCTGTGAATATCCACACAAATGCTAACCCTATCAGAGCAATACCCTGTGAGCAGACTGACATTGTTCCTTTTGAACATAAGAACATAAGAATTAGGAACAGGAGTAGGCCATCTAGCCCCTCGAGCCTGCTCCGCCATTCAACAAGATCATGGCTGATCTGGCCGTGGACTCAGCTCCACTTACCCACCCAATCCCCGTAACCCTTAATTCCCTTATTGGTTAAAAATCTATCTATCTGTGATTTGAATACATTCAATAAGCTAGCCTCAACTGCTTCCTTGGGCAGAGAATTCCACAGATTCACAACCCTCTGGGAGAAGAAATTCCTTCTCAACTCGGTTTTAAATTGGCTCCCCCGTATTTTGAGGCTGTGCTCTCTAGTTCTAGTCTCCCCGACCAGTGGAAACAACCTCTCTGCCTCTATCTTGTCTATCCCTTTCATTATTTTAAATGTTTCTATAAGATCACCCCTCATCCTTCTAAACTCCAATGAGTAAAGACCCAGTCTACTCAATCTATCATCATAAGCTCCCGATGAGCTCCTATGGACTGAATGTGTACTTTTTGATCTTGTCGATTGGGGGAAAACCAATGCCTGCAGTCTTATTTTGGGGTTATGTTGCAGTTCACTTGGTGCAGCAAGTGTTAAAGCACTTGGGGCTTCATATTTTCGAGTCAGAGCAAAGTTCAAGGAGCTTTTTATAGTCTGGGATGTGGAGACATTAACCATGTAGTTAAGGATTTGTACAGGCATCCCATGCAACTCTCCCTGTATACTATCTGAACTGAATGTACAGTGATTGTGTTTCCCACTAATTTGCTTTTCTTAAGAGGAAATGAGCCTTTCACTGTCTCATCTAAATCTAAGCTTATCCTGTGAAATAGGTCATGGCTGATAAATTTCAGAAAGAAAAGGATGAATGCAAAATTCAACCTGTGCACTGAGCATGTTCTGCTCAAATCCCTCACTTGGCTGGCAAGTTGGGATTGAAACACAGAAGCAGATGGAAGCTCTCACAACAGATCCAATGTCTCGCATAGATAAGAACATCCAGATGCCCCATTCTAGTGGATGACATATATCTTAACGTGTGATTAATCTATAGTGGAGGTGGTGAGTTTAGCCATTTTATGGTTAAGATATCCATTAACTCTCCCTCATGCTAGAGGCACTTAGTTGCTTCTATGTGGTTGGTCTCAGTATTTCGTTGTGATTTACTCTTCTTAATCTCAGCCTAGCTTGCTTCAGGCAATGCCAGTGATGGTACTTTGAACCTGTTTGCTGCTTACGAGGTGCTTCATAACACTCGCTGTTCAAGTCTGGTCAGAAGAAAATTTAAATTGGAATTTAACTCTCCAATGTCACTATTTTCCTCTGTATTCATTTAAACAAATTGTTAAATGGGTTTACAAGGATCTTAACAAATTAATTAAGTGTAATGCACCAGGAAAATATTGAGGCAGGTCTTGTTTAATACTCATTTTTTGAAGAGAAACTTAAGTTAAAATGTGCATTTTTATTTAAGCATAGAGAACAGTGTATGGACTCATGTTTTTAAGCAGTGTTTTCTGTTGCTTTTGACTGTTTTGTCTCTTCCTATTTCATTACCCGATCAGTTGGATTATGTGTATCCAGTTTTTAATATTGGATTTATTACTCTTTAAAGATAATAAAAGCAAGAGAGTGCATTCCAAAAGATAACCCATTCCCACATTCCCAATATAACCAAATACTTCAAAAAATTGATTCCTTTATTTCCTTTCCAATTTTTTCTGTGGTTATACAGTCGATTTGAACTTTTAAATTTATTTTTTGCCTTTAGTAAAGCCTTGTCTATGCTCTGATATTCAAAGCACAAAATGCAAATCTGTGCAACGCCACAAGACAGAGTTTTCTACTTGAATGGGGTTAACATTATCCTTACTGCAAATACATTGTGTTGTCATTTTAACACTTGCCTCTAGTCCACATTTTAAACTTCTTCATATGTCCTGGCCACACAAAAGCCAAGCCAATGCTCTACTCCACTAATCATACTGAACATGGCATGACAAGCTGTTAAAAGACAAAAAGGGGATCCTTGGCTTTATAAATAGAGGCATAGAGTAAAAAAGCAAAACCTTTACAACTCACTGGTTAGGCCTCAGATGGAGTTTGTATCCAATTCTGTGCACCATATTTTATGAAGGATGCCAAGGCCTTGGAGAGGGTGCAGATGAGATTTGCCAGAATGATGCCAGGAATTAGGATCTTCAGTTGTTTGGAGAGACTGGAGAAACTGGGATTGTTCTCCTTAGAGCAGACAAGATTAAGGGGAGTTTTAAAGAGGTGTTCAAAATTATGAAGGGTTTTGATAGAGTAAATAAGGAGAAACTGTTAAGATGTTAACTTTAAAAAAATCTGAAACCCACCTCCAACCCGGCCACTTCTGGCTTTAATGACTGCGAGACAAGGGGCAGGCAGGCAAGAGATTGTAATTTATTTCTGTGTGACCTCCTGTTTTAAAAAAAAAAGTACAATAGGAATGTGTAATTCCTCTTCTATGAGTGGTATGTCTGATTATAAGAAATCACAGAATTATACAGGACAGATGGAGGCTCTTTGAAAGAGCTATCCAATTAATCACACTCTTTCCCCATAGCCTTGCAATTTGTTCCTTTTCAAGAATGATAACAGAAATATTTTACTACATTCATTATGGGTCTTCTAGCCACCTCACTTTATAAATGAAAACCAGGAATTTGAACTTCCATCGGTAATAAATCATTTTGATTCACACATTTTTAAGAACAGGGCAATAGGAATGATATGCATAAAGAACAAAATATACATTGATCTCTGCTGAATCATTTTGAAATTATTATATTTGTACATATGCATTATTAATGTTATTTTTTGTGCTAGGGTGACCGAGGTGAAATTGGGCTTCCTGGATCTTTTGGGGCTTCTGTAAGTAATCTGATCTTTTTCTTTTAGGTAGTGATGGGTGTGCATTGTAAATGGAGATTATACTTTATCAGAAACTAATGCAAATTCTCGTCATCCTGACTATTCTCCTCACGTGTTGGCTGTTGGTATTTCATACCTCATAAGTTGTATTCATAAAAAGAACAATTAAACAGCTTCAATATTTATTGAAGGCCTGCCTAGATTTTCAGAGGGATCGTGACAGAAACAAATCTTTTCTGGTCTGGCACGAGATTCCTTCTTTCAGTCACTCATAGTTTCTCCATGCCCCGTTGCCCTGCCCTCTCTGCTGCCGAGAGGGGAGATGGTCACCTGATCCCAGACCTGCGCCAATGTGCTGTGTCAGCAGCTGCTGGGAGATGCGGGAACAATCCAAGGTGACTCGCTTGTTTCTGCCTTCTTTCCATTGTTGGGGAATTGCCTGCCCTCAGCTGGGCACCATGGCTAAGCTAAGTTGTTTGGTGTGTAAGAGGTCACTGACATAGCTCTGAATCTGCGTCGTGCTGTTCCGTTAAACAGCATGCTGACATTCCATTATTCTGCATCTCCCCATAACTCCAATTGTGGTCACATAATTCACTGTGCTGTTTGTGTTGCAGAACAAATTGTGCTCTTTCAATCCTTCCCTATTAAAAACATTTAATCTCATGAAGTGCTGAGTTGTCAGGAATTTTGACTGTCGAGAAATTAATAACCCTTCCGGGTAACATACTGTAGTACCTGTAGTTTATTAATGCACTTAAAAAAGGGAGACTAATAGAAACAGTTCAAGTTGATTTATAGATATATTCCTAGCTTGCTGCCTTCTGTTATATATCCCTCTAATAATTCCTTGAATGTTAGCACAAATTAAAAGGGATAATACATTTTGCTTTATTTAAAAAAAATCATGTTAATTAATACACGAACACTGTATGCCAAGCAAGCATTCTCTTTAGCCACATTTTGAGCATATGCAACATATAATAAATGAATTTTGGCCTCAGCAAACTATTTCATTAATAACAATAATGATTAACTAAAGGGTATCGTAATTAACGTCAACTAAAATCTCCTTTAATAACATCATTCCAGTCACCTGTATAATTACACTGAATATAGGAAGAAATTCAAAAATTATATTTGATGCCTTGCATAAATACGTTTATTTTAACTAAATAAAACCTTTAGATAATTTGCTTTTATTGGGAAGACAAAGCTCAAACATTATTTTTGTTGCTTTTGTGTGAGCTGCCATGATTTTTTTCAGGTTTAATAGAATCTTACAGCGCAGAAGGAGACCATTCAGCCCATTGTGTCTGTGCCAGCTCTTTTGATAGAGCTGTCCAATTTAGTCCCACACCCCAGCTTTTTCCCCGGCACCCTGCAGATTAATCCTCTTCAAGCACATGTCCAATTGCCTTTTGAAAGTTCATGTGGAGGGATTTGATCAATTAATAGCTAATGGTTTACAGATGGCTTCATGGCCCTTTTAATATGGGGTCATTGCGGGTAATTCAAAATGACACTTGTAAACAATGTGCAAGTCAAGACAGGGGTCTCCGGGCAGAGTGAACAAGAAGCTTCCTTATATCAGGACATGTATGGAAGGGCTGACAACACATTACATTTTTAAACATTAAGTTCAATGGGGGAACAAACTTGCTTACAACATTGATTGATATGCATATATACTTTATGGTCAACGATGGTTTCATTTGCATTTGTTATTGTTCCTTATTCCCTGTTGGTGATATTTTGCTGACAGTTCTCATAGTGAGAGATGTCAGTGCTGGGAAATGGAACATTTTTCCACTTTTGGAGTCCAAGTCAGGCAGGGAAAACCTCTATCTGCACTATCCCTACAATGTTTCTTAAAAGGAACAACACCTTCAACACGAGACATCCTTGTGACTCGCGGTTTTGTGCTGTTGGCCTGCAACTCTTTGAAGAACTGAGTTGCAAATGTCCAATCTCAGTTCTCTGAGGAGTCTGACAGCCAGCAGAGAGAGGAGACTTCCACCCATCAGTCTGGTGTAGATTTGAGATCAGATGTTCGCAGTCAGAAGATTAGGCTGCTTAATCCATCATGTCAGTCAGCTCCTTCATTATTTGTGGGGATGTCAATCAAGGCTTAAAGCAGTCAGCTGGAGACGCGGCCTTTAGGTAAGTTAATCTATCTGAGACGCTGTACCTATTAAACTGCTACCTCTTAAACCAGAGATATATTGAAAGCCCCTTCATTGAGTGCCATTACCACTAAATCATGCAGAACAAAAAGTTTAATTAGCTGCAAGCTGTAGGGGAGGAGATTTTTTTTTTAATGGTTTTATTTACAAAGATTTGGCAACTGGAGGTAAGTCTCGGGGTCGGGGTTCAGAAGGGTTTCGCAGGTGGGAAATTGGGGGGTAGGGGCAGGGAACCTGGGCCAGCAGTGGCCTAAACTTTCTTTGTGGGGCCTAGACAAGTTGGAATGCTCCTTCGGCCCTCACATAGATAAATTTTACACTTGCCAGTCTTTACTGAGTGAGGTGGCCATGACAGGCGCCCCACTCAGTAGGCAGCTAAAATAGCATTCGGGTGCTATCTAAGAGACAAAAGCCTGATTCACGTATATTTAAGAGGCTCCCACTTGAGTCAGGCGGGCGCCAGAACTGCCCAAGAAAAGAGCGGCGTTAAAATAGCTACAGAGTGAGAAACGAGCGGTAAGTGCACCACTGGGATTTTAGCTCCTCTTCCGCACAGTTTCCATCAGGTGGAGGAAGTTACAATTACCCATCTTCAATAAGTCATGGCGTGTGGGTCAGGTAGCAGGATGGATTAAAAGATGGCTACAAAACCGAAAACAGAGGGTAGGAGTTAAGGAAGGTATCTCAGACTGGCAGAAAGTGGGAAATGGTGTCCGCGATTCCGAGGGACTGCCTATGATGATGATGAAATGATTTGGATTCAGAAATTGGAGGTACGGTGTTGAAATTTGCAGGATTGCAAACTGTGGGCCATAGCTAATAATGTGGAGGACTGCCCCAAAATACAGGAAGACATCAACAGGCTTGCAGAGCGGGTAATAAATGGAAAATTAAATTCAATACAGTGAAATGTGAGGTGATTCATTTTGGTCAGAGGATTAAGGAGGCCATTGGAAGGTTTAACAAAAAAACAAGAGGTAGAGGAGCAAAGAGATCTGGGAATACAAATACATAACTCACTAAAAGTAGCAATGCACGTTGATAAGGTCATAAAGAGTACAAGAAAATTACTGGAGGAATAGAATACAAACGCAGAGAAGTATTTTGAAACATGTATACCACTTGGAGAACTGTGCGCAGTTCTGGTCTCCATACTAGAAAAGCCTATTGAAGCATTGGCGAAAGTGCAAAAACAGATTCACGTTACTACAAATGAGAAGATGCAAAGATCAGGAAATATTGAGCAGGCTGGGGCTCATTTCTCGAGAGACAACTTACGAGGAGACCTGATGGAGATCTTCACAATTATGAAGGGGTTCAATATTGGACGTGGAGAGGCTGTGGCCGGGGTGCCGGGTTTCCCGCAGGTTCTGCCAATTTTACCGGCAGGGCCTAATTTGAATCTCGGGCTTTGGATTCCTGCCCGCAGCCAGACAGCTTGAGAGCCTGGCTGGCTGCGGGTGGGTAGGCCTCAGTCAGCGTCACCGGTCCAGGGTCCGAGATCGCCGACAGGGGGATCAGCGATCGGGGAGGAAGTCAATGATCGTGGGGGAGGGGGTCAGCGATCGGAGGCAGGTCAGTGATCGGAGGGGGAGGCGTCAGCGAGCAAGGGAAGGGTTGGTCAGGGATGGGGGCGGGGGGGGGCGGAGAATAGGGTCAAGCCACCGGAGGATCGTGACTGGACGCATCATCATTGGTGGAAGGGGGGTGGGAGGGTTAGAGGGTGAGGCGTGGGGATGCGGGGGAAGGCCTGGGGTTGATGGGGGGGGGAGGCCTGGGATTGGTGGGGAGGAGGCTTCATGGGAGGGTCTCCGATCACAGGGGCTGGGTCTGGACGGGACACTGGATCCAGGGGCTAAGTATAAAGCCACTTACCTCCCAGCTGCAGCAATTCCCAACATGGTTTAACTGCCGGGTTTCACAACTTGGGTGAAACCTGTCCCCAGGCAGTTAAATTTAAAATGGAGGGGAAAATAGAGATTTCCAGCCTCATTACAATATTTAAATTGAGGTAACCCCCATTGGGAGCAAATTGGTTGCCCGCAGCCTGTCCCACGTCCGGGAAAACCGGAAGTGGGTGGGTTGGAGGCGGGATCAGATTGGGAATCCCACTTTTAACAATTTAACTGCCCTCACGCTCTAAACCCACCTGTTTTTCAGTTCTGAGTGAATCCAGTACAAAGGGGCATAAATATAAGATAGCCACTAACAGATGAAATAAAGAATTTAGGAGGAATTTCTTTACACAGAGAGTAGTGAGAATTTGAACCTCACTACCACATGGAGTGATTGAAGCAGGTAGCTTTGACATATTTAAGTGGAGGCTTGATGCATACATGAGGGATATGTGGCAGTGTGGGGAGAGGTAATTAGAGAGGGAGGAGGCTTGTGTGGATATAAACACCAGCTTGGACCAGTTGGACCGAATGCCCTGTTCTGTGCTGTAGATTCTATGTAATTTTGTGCTCTCAAATCATAATCTTTATATGTTCCATTCTTCATGGTTATGATATAGTATTTATAATTTACAGTTTCTCTGTCCCCATAAATCTGTACTGTTTGCCATTTCCCTACCTACAACAGTGCAAAGAGTCAGCACTCCAGTATATAGTGGATAATTGTAACCTAACCATCACAGTCAACCTTTTTAAGTGGTACTTTAACATTAATGGAATGGCTATGTGTTATCATGCATAAAATATTACAGTGAACTGCAGCACTTGCGATTTGCTTTGTGCATTGTCTATGATGGAATGGATTCTGACAGATCCATATCGTTAGTTAGTTTAGCACTCAATTTTTTCTCTTTTTCTAAGCTTTGATCAAATACCATATTGTGTTGATTTCAGGGTGTCAAGGGTTTGAAAGGAATTCCAGGATTACAGGGACCCAGAGGTCCTCCAGTGAGTATCATTACAAAAACCTTATAGATTTGTTACAGTCCTTTTTATGTCTTCCAAAATGAGAGAATTAATACGGTCAGGGCTTGTGGTAACAAAATTTAACAGCCTTAAATAAAAAATTTTACATATTTCTGATAAAATGATAAAAAGATTTAATTAGCAGATGATCATTCTTTTTGTGGGAGTCTATTTTTCAGATACAGATGTATGTTTGAGGCTTAAGTCTCACCCCTTGGCTCAGTTCGTAGCATTGTTGCCGCTGAATCAGAAGGTTATGGATATAGGCCTCACTGAAGATTTAAGCACAAAATCTAGGCTAACACTTCAGTGTAGTACTGAGGGAGTGCAACACTGTCAGAGATGCCGTGTTTCCGATGAGACATTAAACCACGGTCCCATGGTACTATTCGAAGATGGGCGGGGTGGTCTTCCGGTGTCCTGGATAATATTTATCCCTCAACCAACATCACTAAAACAGATGTTGTGTTCATTATCTCACTGCAGTTAAGCTGCTGCATTTCCTACATTACAACAGAGAATACAATTCATTGGCTGTAAAGCACTATGGGACATCCTGAAATATGACAGGTGCTATATCAATGTAGGTTCTTTCTTTCCTTCTTGCTTTCTCTTTCTTTTTCTTTCTTTCCTTCTCTTTTTTTCTTTCCTTTCCTTTTCTCTTTCTTTCTCTTTTTCTCTCTTACTTTCTCGCGCTTTGTCTTGTTTTCTCTCTCTTTTTCTTGCTCTTTGTCTCGCTCTTTCTCTCTTCTCTTTCTCTCTCGTTCTTTTCTCTTCTCTCTCTCTCCTTTTTCTCTCTCTCTCTTTTTCTATCTTATTTTCATTTTTTTCTTTCTTACACTGCATGAAGGGGATACATTCAGACAAATGAGCTCACAGTATCTTGGAACTGTTGGATGATTACTGTCTCACCCAAACTTCCAGCCACACTCTGGGAACTTTAAATGGCCTCTTCTTTCTGTACTGTAGTCTAAAGTGAGCTGAACTTTTTAATATGCAGTGAAGACCAGTTTAAAAGCTGATATATTGGCCTGAAGTTCCTAAGTACGACAGGTGGCGAGGAACCTCAGGTGCCGCCTGCATGTGGGACCACGATTATCCAATGTGCACTGCTGAGGTTCCTCTCCTCCGGCTGGACCTGGAAAATTTAGGCCACCACATCAGTGTAAATATGACAGGTGATGTTTCTGAGTGTATCATGTAAAGTCTATAATAGAAGGAATTTTGGTCCGGATCAAGGATTTAATTGTTTTCATAGATTCATAGAGACTTGCAACACAGAAGGAGGCCTTTCGGCCCGTCGTGCCTGTGCTGGCTCGTTGAAAGAGCAGTAATGCCCAGTCCCACACCCTCACTTTATGTCCGTAACCCTCTAAGCTCCTCATCCTCAAGAACCTGTCCAACTCCCTTTTAAAATAATTTATGGAATCACTTTCCGCCAGCTTTACAGGTAGTGTTCCAGATCCCGACAATACTTCTCCTTACCTCCCGTCTAGATCTTTTGCCAATGATTTTAAATCTATGACCTCTGGTTATTGACGCACTCACCAGAGGGAATAGTTTTTCTCTATCTACTCCATCAAAACCTCTCATCGTCTTGAAAACCTCTATATTAGGTCACCTCTTAGCTTCCTCTGTTTCAAGGAGAACAGTCCTAACACTTCCAACCTATGTCAGGCTGACTGGCCTGTAGTTTTCTGGCTTATCCCTCACCCCTTTCTTGAATAGTGCTGCAACATTAGCAACTCTCGAACCTTCCAGCACTACTCCTATATCCAATGAGGAATGAAAGTTTGTGACCAATGCCTCTGCTATTTCTACCTTTGCTTTTTTCAGCAACCTGGAATGCATTCCATCCAGACCAGATGACTTACCAATCTTCAATGTTGCGAATCTTTTAAGTACATCTTTTCTTTCTATTACTATCCTATCCAGAACTTTGCTCTCCTCTTAGTGTAAACTTCACATCATCCACTTTGTGAAGGCAAATGCAAAGTACTAATTTAATACTTTAGCCATGTCCTGCGCGTCTACATGAAGATTTCTCTTTGGGTCCTGAATGGGCCCAACATTTTGCCTAGCTAACCTCTTACACTTTAAGGCTGGGGGCGGCGGGGGGGGAAATTACCCTCCGACCCGTTTCAGGTGGATAATTTGAATTATTTGACTTATTACTGGCCGCAGGAAGCGGGTGGAAGAGGTGGGAAATTGGGCCCTCTAAATCATAAAATACCTCCCTTAGCTTTCGGGCGCTGTTGGAGGCGGTAGTGAAGTGGGATCGGGACGGAAGCAGGGCGGTGTCTATCAGTGTGACGTGGACATGTCGCGTCACGCTGACGCGTTGCAATGTCCCTCCCCTTCCCTTAAAGGGGAGGGACGCTGAGAGGCCTCGTGAGGCTTCTGTGGTGCCCACTGGGCCATCAGGGAGGGGTTCGGCCGGGCCAGCAGCCGCCATTGTTGGGCCGAATCAGGAGTCGGCCGACAATTATGCTGTACGCCCTCCCCTTTAAAGGCGGCCACAGCGCCAAGCCACTGGCAGCTTCGTGCCTCGTGAAGCTGTCGGGGGCACCGGCTGATACTGAGCACGCTCCCACGGGGCAAAAAAGGGGTCAGCAGCGCGTGGTAAGGAATCGTCACACCGGACAGGGGGGGAAGGTGGGCTGCGGCGGAAACCCACAGGCAATTGTGTACGGGTCGCACCCACTGCCCGCCCACCTCTGAGAAGTGGTAACGGGCCTTAAAACAGAGAATATTTCAGCTTCATATGTTCATAAAATGGTTAGGGTTCAATTTAATGTAGTTTTCTTTACCAAGAATTAGTTTTAAAAGAAGGGGAAACATAATTACAAAAAATTAATTGATCAGATGCCTTAGATATTTATGTGGTAACAAGCTCTCATGAAGTCTATTTCATTTTAATTTGTTTTGCAGGGAGAGTTTGGATTAATAGGAGCACCAGGACTGCCGGGGCTAATGGTGTGTACGTTTCTACATATAAAGGGAATAAATAGTGCAGAGTGTTAATATGTATATCTTGGATTAGTCAATCAGATATATGTTCTGTGTGGATATTATAACCTACTATCAATGCAGTTGTTAATTTTGTTGCTCAGAGGTACTATTTATATTAGAATACTATGCCCGAAAATTCCGGTCGGAGGCTTGCCGCGGGTAAGTGCCTTCTGACCGGAGATTTTTTACGAAAGTACCTGGTGGTCTAGGTGGTGCCCAGGATTCCGTTGGGGAGGCCTTCTCCTCCCGCGCTGCGAAGCGTGCTCCCGTCTGGAGGGTTCCCACGCAGAAGATGCAGTCACGTGTGACTGCTCAGCCAATCAGGTAGATAGTTCACAGGTTCCCATTAATAGCATTGAGACTCTCATATCTAACTCAGTGCTATTAATGGGGGAAAAAAAACAAACACACACTAATAAAAAATAAAAAACAGACCTCACATAATTAAACTTAATTGAAATTAAAGTTAATAAATGCCTGAGAAAAAAACAATATATTTCTGATTTTTTTAAAGTTTTGTAATTCGGGTTAAAAATAAACTTACCTTAGTGGGCATAGTTTTTAACAATACAATGTGTTTATTTAATTTTATTGTGTTTATGTGTGTTTTTAAACACTTGCGCATGTAAAAGTAGGCTATGTGTAAATCCCGCAATCTTGCTGGACAAGATTTGCGTAAATCCCGCAATCTTGCCCGTGCAAATGTCCTCGTTCCCGATCTGCGTGAGATCTGTCAAGCTCCTGCTCCTGCTTGACAGATCAGGAGAGCCGGTTTTCAGTGCATGCGCATTGCGCGCTGAAAACCAGCTTTTCCGATGCTTCCCCGGGTCCGTAGAAACTTCATACGGTCCCAGGACGTCAGAATTTCCAGGTTTTTCATGATTTTTTAACTTTAAACTCCCAAGTATCTTCATGTTTGTTGTTTATCTATAGGGTGGAGAAGGACGTCCAGGACCGAAGGGTGTGGCAGGTGTGAATCGCTCTGAGGTATGTAAGAGATTCACCGATGCCTTCGTATTAACGAGCATTTCTGAATAAAGCTCGTCATGCGTACGTAGAAGATAGGCATAGAGATGTTCACTTTGAAAATGACAGAATGTTAAAGTGCTTAGCCATTGCTTTATGAACAACTGTGATGTGGTGCTCCCATGTGATCATAATATGCTTGTGATAGAGAATCGCACAACCCCAGTTCATATCATCATCCCTCCTACTCTGAGTTCTTGATCTCAGCCAGGGCACAGGGGATTGCAGGGGGAGGGGCCAGAGGCAGAGAGAGGAAATACAAGGTATGAATCAACCTATGCCACGCTTATGTACCATTTATAGAATAGGTGCAAAACCTGCACTCTCCAATGAAGTGACAATGAAGAAATGTGGAGAAAATTGTATTGAAACTCAAAGTGTTTTCACAAACAGGACTTGCTGCAAATGGTACAATACTGTTCGAACAGCATTTATTGATGATGAATATTTTTGCTCTCAACATAATTAGGAATAGGGAAGAAAGAAATGGCATTCCAATAACATGATGATATCCATAATTAGTTATTTTCCACTTTGAATCTTCTAACTTTCCCTTGTAATTATCAAGACCTGTACATATGCTATTTTAATCCCTGTTTAGTAAACATGTATATCTCACTATATTCTGAGCCATTTTCAGGTTGGCGATATCTGTTGTTATACATTCCAATCATTATTTAGGTCTTAGATTCAGAGGCAGGAAAGCTGAGGAACTAATTGAGCAGAGTGGTCCTGATAAGCAAGGCCAGTGTCGGTGCTAATTTCTAGACTTTCAGGGAACCAACATATTCTTTTGCTTTGCCTCCCGAGCACTACCAAAATTAGACAAGCAGAGGGATACCCATCGACCACCTTTTCCTCCAGATTATCAAGACTGCCATAGAGCATTAGTGGAGGATGACCAGGAATCAAATCTCCACTATTTCAGCAGAATAAATACATACATGTGCTGCAGTAGATCAGATCTAGCTTCAGCTCCTGCCAGCTCCCATAATAATAAAATTATGACGGGATATGCTGACACACATGGACAAAATAGTGGCTGATACCCAATATCTGAATAGAATTTAAAATGTCTGCCACGCACAGAGTATGCTTATGTAGTACACAAAAGGGAACACTGCATGTTTTCTTCTGAGTCTCTTAAGTGCATAGCAATGTCTGTTCACTTTCTTCTGTTAGGTAACCTACCTGTTGTGTGTGCAGTGTCCCTTCATTATAAGCTTGATAACAAAACTACCTAAAATTGAAAGGCACGTTCTTTGGACAGAAAAAATAACCTGAAGTATATCATTATTTTCATAAGGTGATTTAAATGATCGCCTTGTACCTTTATAAACGAGTGGTTTTCTAACGTTGTTCCTGTCGACAGTGTCCCTTTAAATATGTTTTCGCATGCCTACAGAAATATTACTACTGTGGGCCTAAAACATTACTGTTGTGGACTTCAAATAATAAACATAAATACTCCAAACCAGAAGGAGTGTGATCATCATTCCTCAAAAATTATTCTTTAAAGCATTTTATAGAATTTTAGAAAGTGTCTTACTTCTTTCTGTTGAAGTGAACTAGCCTGTGTTTTTGACACTTGCTGCAAATAATCTTCAGGGTTCATGTGAGCAGCTTTTGTAAGCGCCTTGCAAAGTGTAAAAGCAAAAGTCCTAAATACCACACCGATTGCTGTGCGCACTGCGAAACCTGGGTTATAATTTGCCCTGCACAGTCTGGATCAGCGCAGCAGTTGGTTGTGTGTGGTTTAGAAAATGTTTTCTCTGTCTAAAATGTCAGCTGTGGCTCAGTGGGTAGCACTCTCGCCTCTGAGTCAGAAGGTCGTGGTTTCAAGACCCATTCCAGGGACTTGAGCACATAAATTTAGGTTGACACTCCAGTGCAGTGCTGAGGGAGCACTGCACAATCGATGTGCCGTCTTTCAGACGAGACAACAACAACTTCAACAACTTGCATTTATATAGTGCCTTTAACGTAGTAAAACATCACAAGGCACTTTAAACTGTCAAACCGAGGCCACGTCTGCTCTTTCAAGTGGACGTAAAAGATCCCATGGTACTATTTCAAAGAGCAGGTGAGTTATCCCTGATGTCCTGGCCAATATTTATCCCTCAATCAACATAACAAAAAAACAGATTATCTGGTCATTGTCACTTTGCTGTTTGTGGGGAGCTTGCTTGTGCGCAAATTGGCTGCTGCATTTTCCACATTACAACAGTGACTACACTTCAAATGTACTTAATTGTCTGTATAGCGCTTTGAGACATCCAGTAGTTGTGAAAGGTGCTATATAAATCCAAGTCTTTCTTTAAATAAACTCTAAATAATAAACAGCCATCAAATAGTCATTATTTATTATTATACCATCATTAGTCAGAATAGATCATTAAAAAACGGAGTCAAGAACCAGAGTGTTGGACTGAAAAGAAGCAAAGTTTGGAGTGTCAAAAAGGTACTTAGACCATTGTGGTAAGGATAGTGAAGCCATGGAAAAGGTGCAATGTAGGTTGACTAGATCATCATCATCATAGGCAGTCCCTCGGAATCGAAGAAGACTTGCTTCCACTCCTGAAGTGACTTCTTAGGTGACTGAACAGTCTAATACGAGAGCCACAGACTCTGTCACAGGTGGGACAGATAGTCATTGAGGGAAGGGATGGGTGGGACTGGTTTGCCGCACGCTCTTTCCACTGTCTGCGCTTGATTTCTGCATGCTCTCGGCATTGAGACTCGAGGTGCTCAGCGCCCTCTCGGATGCACTTCCTCCACTTAGGGCGGTCTTGGGCCAGGGACTCCCAGGCGTCAGTGGGGATGTTGCACTTTATCGGGGAGGCTTTGAGGTCCTTGTAGTGTTTCCACTGTCCACATTTGGCTCATTTGCCGTGAAGGAGCTCCGAGTAGAGCACTTACTTTGGAAATCTGGTGTCTGGCACGTGGACTATGTGGCCTGCCCAGCGGAGCTGATTGAGTGTGGTCAGTGCTTCAATGCTGGGGATGTTGGCCTGAATGAGGACGCTCATGTTGGTGTGCCTGTCTCCCAGGGGATTTGTAGGATCTTGCGGAGACATCGTTGGTGATATTTCTCCAGCAACTTGAGGTCCATGTCTCTGAGCCATACAGGAGGGTAGGAATTACTACAGCCCTGTAGAATGAGACCAGGGTTGTGAGGACATAGTTATGATGAGAGGCACGGTAATACTTGGGCTGTATTCACTAGAACAGAGAAGGTTAAGGAGAGACCAAGTAGAAGTGTTGGAATGAAAGAAGGGTTTGAGAGGGTAAAAAATGAAAGATTATTTCTAAAAGGTCGCTGATTAAGGGAGCACGAACCTGCAATTAGTATAAGAAGCATGAAAGGGGTGTCAGAATGGTTTTTTCCACCAGTGGCTATTGACACCAAATCAATCACAACATAGAATTACATTAAAAAAAGAAAAATGAAAGACTTGAATTTACATAGCACCTTTCATGACCAGCAGATATCTCAAAGCCCTTTTCAGCCAATGAAGTACTTTTGGAGTGTAGTCACTGTTGTCATGTGGGAAACGTGACAGCCAACTTGCGCACAGCAAGCTCCCACAAACAGCAATGTGATAATGACCAGATAAAATGTTTTTGTGATGTTGATTGAGGGATAAATATTGGCCAAGACACTGGGTATAACTCCCCTGCTCTTCTTTGAAATAGTGCCATGGGATCTTTTATGTCTCATCTGAAAGACGGCACCTCCGACAGTCCAGCACTCCCTCAGCACTGCACTGGAGTGTCAGCCTAGATTTATGTGCTCAAGTCCCTGGAGTGGGACTTGAACCCACAACCTTCTAACTCTGGCGAGTGTGCTCTTGAAGGAGAAAAATATTGAAGAGTATAGGAAAAGAGCAGCAAAGCAGAACTAGAGTAGATAGCTCTGGTGTGCAGCTGGCAGAGGCAGGGGCACAATGGGTCATAAATGGCCTCCTTCGGTGCTTAAATTCTATGTCTTGCTGTGTCTTTTTTTTTAGCTTCCTTTACCTGTTAACTTCTTGCAGACAGACATTCTCTATAAGTTTATTCAGACATTTTAGACTTCACATTACAATGTAAAATCCGAGGCACTTCAAGTTAAGGCCGATGCTACAGTTTAGATCTTGCCGATTAGTTAAATAAAATAAATGATGTAACATCTGATCTCCACAGGAAACAATCTTTAAAAAATAGCATATAAATTTGAAGGTAATCCCAGAGCCAGCTTGGTGCAATTCTGCCATCTGTTGGCCACCTGCTTGCATTTTGGGCAAGATTGTACAAATTAAAGTCTGAGAAAGTACTTTTTAACCAGAATATGCAAGGTACCGAATGATCAACGATGCACAGACTTTGCTGAAAATGTTCATGTGTTATTTGTAAGAGCATGTTTTATAGAATAGTTGCACAAGGTTAATGTAGGGACCTCACCTACCAATGCGTTCTTGTAAACATCCTCTGCCCACCTAACAGTGTCCCTACATGTCCGTCACTCCCTCCGCTTCACTGTCTGTGGTCCCTCATTTAGTCACTGAACCCTTGCCTTCTGGAACTCCCTGCCTAGTTCCCTCCACCTTGCTATCAAAAATCTCCTCAAAATCCTCCTCTTCAACAGTGCAGTCAGCCCCTTGCCTCTGTCCTATCCTCTGTTGTTCATTTTTGCTTTTAACTGCCTCAGGTACAGTCATTTTCACAGCCACACCTGCAGAGATTATTTTGTCTTTACCTTGCTTATAATGAGCGCGGGTTTCTTCTTCTTTAACTTTTGTTTACAATCAGTACGTTGCCCACAGTGTTGCTACAGAACCTACATGGATAGTATTTTGAGGAGACAATTTCATATTTTTTCTTCTGTTTTCCCACAGGGGGAGATTGGGTTGCCAGGGTTACCTGGCCCTCGGGGCCCTCAGGTACAGTAACTGTCAATGATTGCCTTCTTTCTTAAAGTATATCTGAATATTTAAGCTCTGATGTTTTAAGAAATCCCTCTTCAATTGAATGTTGGTACAGAACATTGTTTTTAATTGTTAAAACAAAATGTATGAAGTATAATTTTATTACAGGGACCACAAGGTATAAATGGAAGAAGGGGACTTGAAGGAATGAGGGGGCATCAGGTATGGATTTGCTGGAGATAAATAAATGACAATATATGTTTTGAGTTTAATTGAACTGTTTGAATGTTTTTTTTTTAAATGGTTTAGGTATTTTTCTAATACCTTTATATGAGAATTTGCCTTCTTGGTTTTATTTTCTGGTTCCATTCACAGCACATCCACGCTTCTTTTACTTTAAAGTTGAAAATCTCTCGTATTGAGAAGGCTTGTTGCACTGAGGTGGTGGCTGATGGTTTAATACATTAATGCTGTTAACCGCATGAGGTCAGTGGGAGATTGGGGCATTTATAGGTTCAACTAAAATAGTTGGGGCATTGGTGTGAACATAACCCCCGCTCATACCAAGGAACAATGTTCCCTTTACCTGCGTGGCCGCGCAGTGCTCTGGAGGTCCCGCGCAGCTGGTGAGACGGATTTTAAATAGAATACCATGCCTGCGTGGAATTTTGAATGGCCCACACAGGCTGCAAAACAAAATAACAGGAAATATTGACAAGGAGCTCTGTAAAATGGAGCTGGTTGAGGAACAGAGAGATGTTGAGTGTTAACAATCACAGACAGATAAATAGGGGTAAGCATTAAAAGAGGAAACAGCAATAAGCCGGGGAGAGATTAAGAAATCAGTGAAGAGTAAATGAGAAGTGCTTGTAAATGCTCTCACACAAAAGTAGGTATAGCACCAGAAACATAAGGCACCAGCCTGAAACTATTTCTGGAAACTGCAGATGCATAATATTTAGGGGTAGAAATTGCCCTCCGCCGGAAGCGGGGTGCACCTACCATTTTTTAAGTGTTCTGGCCACCGCAGTGGATGCAGTGGCCTATCAGGCAAAATTCAGCTCCTTGGGGTTTTTTTCCCGCAGGGCGGAAGTTGATCATCATGGGGGTGGAAGTGGGAGTGGAGCGGAGTGGGCGTCACTAGCGGGGAGGAACTGGGGGCGGAACTGTCAGTCATCAGCACCGTGCTGATGATGTCATTGCGCTGGCGCATCACAACGTCTCTCCCCTTCTGTTAAAGGGGAGAGCTGAATTAGGATGGATGCAATCAATGTTGTCAGGCGCTCGGCAACCAAACCTATGGTCCTTAAAGGGACTGTTGGAGACTGTCACTGGAAAATGAAGTTTGAATTTTTTTACTTACCTTATTGTGGAGCCAGGAGGAGCAGGTGTTTCTGCTCTCTAGGTCAGTGTGTGAACTGGACTGGATGGAGCAAGTTAGCACATTGTCTTTTCACTTCTTGAACCTTTGGGACATGGGTTTAAATCCACCCGGATTAACTGTCTCTTCTCTCTGCTCACTGGTTGTCAATAAGATCACACTTAAAAGGTTTTTTTAACTCCCAAGGGCCGACCTGGATTAGAAGGACTTCCTGGACCAAGGGGAGAGGATGTAAGTAGAAGACTGTCAACATTATAAAAAGCTTTTATTCAGTTTTCACTAAATATATCCATCCTCATTATACGACGTTCAGTCATACCTAAGAACTTGAATCTTGAAAAAAATAGCTTTAAATTTGTTGCATGTCCACAGGGATTTTTATCCTTCGAAAATTATTTTTTCCCCCTCTCGTCATTAGTTTTTAAAAGACTGTCAATGTAAATTGCACCATAATTAAATAACATTTTGAGCTCCCAAGCCCTATTGTAATGAGGATGAGGCACATTGAGGTAGAAATTTGCCTTGGGAGACAGCGCAAAATGGCCAGTATGCCATCGGCTGCCTGTTATATGCTCCCGCCCCCCACATCTCAATATTCAGATCTATTGACTCATATTGCCAGTGGATATTGGGCAGTGCGTATAACAGGCATCACATGCAATACCGAATGTTTTGCATTATCACCCAAGATTAATTTCTACCCCGTTGAGCATATCCAACCAGTATTAATGCAACAAAATGATAACTAGCACCAAAGCTGATTTTGATGCAAGTTTAGTGTTCAGTTCACCAGTGGCACTGACTTTACAGCTTGTGGATCTGCATTGACTTACATGTGTTGACAAGTGAAAATCAGCTACTTTCTACATCATCACTGGTGTCAGGCCTGATTTTTCTTTTAACATGTTTTCCTATGAATGGATCTCTAGTTCATTTGTTCTGAATTTACAATGTTGAATCGAAATTGAACAAAATTGAAATTTATGGTTTTCAACTTCAGGTGCATGATCCAAAATTTGAAATGTAGCCATATTATGATGATGATTTTTTTGGGCAAGGTTAAAATGTAAAAGGAATTGACATAGATTTACCAGAGTAATAATTAGTGAATGTATTTTTCAGGGTAAAGATGGGCCACCTGGATCAAGAGGAGAGCCTGGTCTTGAAGGTCCAAGGGTAAAATTGTACAAATGTCACCTTGAATGTGTCTGGCTAACAATTTATGTGCTTGAAGTAAATGCAATACTCAGATGATTGTTTCATAACAAAAAGTAGAATTTTAGGCCCATGCAGATTTTCACTACAAGAAGCCATTCGGGCCATTCTGTCGGTGCCTGTTCTTTGCTGGAGCATCCGAAACTAATCCTTGATCTCTCCTCACAGCCAGCCACTTTCCTCTGTTTCAGATGTTCTCATGCTCTAACAATCTGTGCAACGTCGCCCTTCAACCTCGCAATCACTCCACAACCAGAGAAAATAGTCTTTCCCTTTTCAACCTATCAAACCTCTGCTGTCAGATGGAAATTGTACCTGTATCTCAAGTCTCTCCACATAACTACAGTTTCTCATTCCTGGTATCATGCTGGTGATGCTACACTGTACAATCTCTAGCCTTGATGTTCTTTCAAACTGTACATATTGTAACTCTGGCTATGTGCAAATTTATCATTGCCTCTTTACTCTTGTACTCTGTAGCCCTATTTATAAAACCCAAAATGATAATAGTTTTTAATCTACCTGCACTCACACTTTCCAGGTATTCGTGTGTTTGCACCTCAAGTTCTCTCTGCCCATCCACACTCTTCAGTATCTTTCCACTGAGTGTATACTCCCATTCCTTGTTTTACCTGCCAAAATACACTACTTCACATTGAATTGTATCTGCCACCTGTTTCCTAATTTTGCTAAATATGTCCTCTTAAAGTCTGTTGCAGTCCTTCTCAACATTTGTCAAGCCCCTCACCCTTTGTGCCATCATCAAATTTCAATATCATGTGCACTACATCCAAGTTCAAACAATCAATATATATCAAGAACAAAAGTGGAGCTACCACTTCCAGGCCTTCTACAAACCACTAACACCCATTTACCTTAACCCTTTGTTTCCTGTCAGGTAACCAACTTTCTAGCCAAACTGTTATTTTTACTCATAGCATGTGCCTGAATTTTTTGTAACAAATCTCCTGTGAGATCTTATTGAGCAACATTTGAAAACCAATATACACCACATCTACTCTATTCCCATTACCTAACCAATCAGTTATTTGTTCAAAAACCTCTCTTATATTTATTAAACACAGCTTGTGTTAACAAATTCATATATCTCTAAATGTGTACTAATTTGACCTCAAATTATGGATTCTAAGTTTGCCAGCAGCTATCATTAGACTAACAGGTCTACAGTTACCCAGTTTATTCTTCTATCCTTTATTGAACAAAGCTGTTAAGCTGGTTAACCTCCAGTACCTCAACAATTTGTAGTGAATTAAAAAATTGTGATTCAAACTTCTGTCATCTCCTCTCTGACTTCCTTCTCTAGAGTTTAGAAGAATGAGAGGTGATCTCATTGAAACATACAAAATTCCTACAGGACTTAACAGGATAGATGCAGGGAGGATGTTTCATCTGGCTGGGAAGTCTAGAACCAGGGGTCACAATCTCAGAATAAGGGGTCGGCCATTGAGGACTGAGATGAGGAGAAACTTCTTCACTTAGAGGGTGGTGAATCTTTGGAATTCTCTACCCCAGAGGGCTGTGGAGACTCAGTCTTTGAGTATATTCAAGATAGAAATCAATAGATTTTTGAATATTAAGGAAATCAAGGAATATGGGGACAGTGCAGGAAAGTGGAGTTGAGGTAGAAGATCTTATTGAATGGTGAGCAGGCTCGAGGGACCGAATGGCCTACTCCTGCTCCTAATTGTTCAGCAGCCTAGGATGCATGACATCAGAAGCTGATGACTTAACCACTTTGAGTTCCATTTTTTTTTTCAGAACCACTTCTTTTTCTGCAACTATTGCCTATAAATTTTCCAAATCCATCTCTACATTCTTATTTCCACTATCATTTGTAAACACGGACACAAAATATTTATTACTGTTCCCACCAAACCTTCATTCACCACAGCTAGATTTCTCACCTTCAACGCTGAGTAATCCTTTCTTCTATTTAATCATTTTAATAAGGGCTTAGTAAAGTCCTTGCTGTTTCCTTTTATATTGTGTACTAGCCTTTTTTCACATCCTCTTCAATCTGCCTTTCATCTCCTCCAGGCACTTACTATATTCCTCATGATTTTTTTAAGTATTAATAGATTTACTTATGTCACATGCCTCCCTTTGAAGTTTGTTAGTTTTCACCCTGTTATTTATTCACTGAACCTTATCCTTTGATGCACCCTTTTTTGTCTTATTGGAATATATTTATTTGTATTCATCAAGTGTTTGAAGATTCCCCATTGATGACCTGTTGCCATGTTTGCTAACTTTTCTGCCCAGTAAATTTGGGACCGATCCCTTTTGCTTTTTTCCAGCCCCGAACCCTTATCTTGACCCTTTATCATCCCTGCTATTTTCACATTGAACCTAACTATGTTGTGGTCACTATCTCCCAATTATTCTCCTGTTCTCACATCAGTTATTTAACCCAATTCAATTCCCAGGGCTAAATCAAGCCATGCTTACTTCCTTAGCTTTTCTAGTATTAAAAACAATTCATTTGGGCCAAACTTAGTGCCCATTTTTCATATCCAGTAGGACGATTTGTGCAGTGCAGCATTTTAAAATGAGCCTCACTAAAGAAGCTACAAGATAAACATCCTATTGTTAAAATCCATCTGCAATTTCTGTGTAGGCTACCAAAGTAAGATGGAGAAGAGCTTATTACTACTTTGCATGAATAGACTTTTATTGTGTGATTATCGACTTTTGATGGACAATAAGTGCAACGGATTACAGGATAAATGAATGCAAGATCACTATAGGTCATTAGAAGGAGAATGACTCCAGAGCAACTTGGTCTGATTGGAAATATACTGTGTTGGAAGTAAATGGAGTTATTTGTAGCTGGGAAAAAGTTGCTCTTGAAGTAATCTTCCTCTTGCATAACACTGCCTGTACTTAGAGATTCAATCCTGTAAGTGAGCACTGGTTATTTTGCTTTATGAATGAACAGATACTGGTGCATTGTTCATTTGAACTCTTAACATAAGCTGCTTCTAGCTCTGCCTAATCAAATTACTATTTCTGTTTCAGGGAGTGACTGGAATGCCAGGTATCAGAGGCCCACTGGGTGATCCAGTAAGACCAATTTTTAATATATAATTCAGCATTTAATAACGCTTGTGTAATCTAATGTGATTACTGGATGCCTTGAAATAATGGGCATATAGTAAATATTTTATAAGTTATAGATGTAGAGTGACCTCTAAATTAAGTTAATCTATCACACCGTGAGCAATATAGTCGTATCTTTAATAATTGATCACCATCCTCGGACCTGGACACCACTTTAGTTTCCTGTAACTGCGGAGTTTAGCCATCTTTGGGAATGATTTAAACTACATCTGACACTGTAACTTTTTTGTAACACAAGGCAGCTTTAACAATGCTTTATCAAATAACAGGTAAGTAGTCCCGAGACAAGAAAATTGCAGAGCTCAAGCTTGACTGTGACATCTTCAGTAGTCAAATAGCCTGCTGATACTCAATTGTCAAGACTAAACACTGACCACAAAGTACTACAGATTACCCAGTGCCAGTAGCATTGTACTCCAGCAAGGAGCTGACGCATTTAGATGAGGAAGGAAGGGGATGGATATTGTTGAGGGTAAAGTGAAAGGAAAGCTTTAATTGAAGCGTTGAATACGAGAGATTAGTGTCCTTCATGTCCACATGCAGTACCTGGCAGTCTGATGAGAATTATGACTTTGTGACTGTGACAAAGGCAAACTACAGGGTATCCCTCCTCGTCCTTCTTGACTTGTCTGCAGTCTTTGACGACTCTATCCTTTTCCAACGCCTCTGCACTGTTGTCCAGCTGGGTAGGACTGCACTCGCCTGGTTCCACACTCTAATCGTAGCCAGAAAAACACCTGCCACAGCTTCTCTGCAAGCCCCCGTATCATTACCTCTGGTGCCCCCCAAGGATCTATCCTTGGCCCCCTCCTATTTCTCATCTACTTGTTTCCCCTTGGCGACATCATCCGAAAACACAGCATCAGTTTCCACATGTACGCTGATGACACCCAGTTCTACCTCACTACCATTTCTCTTGACAACCTCCTCGATCTCTAAATTGTCAGACTACTTGTCCTGCATCTAATTCTGGATGGGCAGAAATTTTCTCCAATTGAATATTGGGAAGGCTGAAGCCATTGTTTTAGGTCCCTCTCACAAACTGCGTTCCCTAGCCACTGACTCATCCTCTCCCCAACTTCTGTCTGAAGCTGAACCAGACAGTTCACAACCTTGGTATCATATTTGACCCTGAATTGAGCTTTCGACCATATATCTGATATCTGCAGCATAACTAAGACAGCCTATTTCCACCTCCGTAACAGCACACATCTCCGCCCTTGCCTCAGCTCATCTGCTGCTGAAACCCTCATCCATGCCTTTGTTACCTCTAGACTCGACTACTCCAATGCACTCCTGGCTGGCCTCCCACATTCTTCTCTACGTAAACTAGAGGTGATCCAAAACTCGGCTGCCCATGTCTTAACTCACACCAAGCCCCACTCACCCATCACCCCTGTGCTCGCTGACCTACGTTGTTAAGCAACGCCTCGATTTCAAAATTCTCATCCTTGTTTTCAAATCCCTCCATGGCCTCGCCCCTCTCTATCTCTAATCTCCTCCAGCCTCACAAACCCACGAATTGTCTGTGCTCTTCTAATTCTGCCTTCTTGAGCATCCCTGATTATAATCGCTCAACCATTGGTGGCCATGCCTTCTGTTTCCTAGGCCCCAAGCTCTGGAATTCCCTTCCTAAACCTCTCTGCCTCTCTACTTCACTTTCCTCCTTCAAGACACTTCTTAAAACCTACCTCTTTGACCTAATTTCTCGTGGCTCGGTGTCAAATTTTTTATCTCATAATACTCTTGTGAAGTGCCTTGGGATATTTCACTATGTTAAAGGTGCTATATAATTAGTTGTTGTTATGCAAAAATGGTCCAAATCGCTTGGCTTTTCTGTTTTCTCATGCTTCCCATAGGAAAGTAGTTGGCCTCACTGAAAGACCCTTGAGATTTGCAAATGACCATATAGGACTGGTAAAGAACCAACGACCAGGGTGTGGGTGGCTGGAGAAAGAGTGGAAAAGTGTAGGAGAGCAGCACACTGGAATTGGAGCCTGGGTGGCCCGGGGTACAATATCAGTACTTTACAGACAAATTCGCAATCTGCTTCAAGATTAATATGCTCACCTCCACTACGCGGGGAGGGGGGCGGTTGTCGGGGTGGATGTGTGTATGTGTGTGTGTGTCAAGACCAACATTCCCAGCAAGAGCCACATTGTCCACAAGTACTCCACTCTGAGCTACGTCACGGCAAGCGAGTCCAAGGATGGAAGAGAAAATGCTTCAAGGACACCCTCAAAGCCTCTTTGAAAAAATGTTACAACCCCAGCGACTCTTGGGAATCCCTGGCCCAAGATGGCTCAAAGTGGAGGAGAAACATCTGAGAAGGCGCTGAACACTTCGAGTCTCTTCGCTGGGAGCACGCGGAAGCCAAGTACAAACAGCGGAAGGAGGGTACAACAATCCAAGCACCCCACCCATCCGCCCCACAACCACTATCTGCCCCACCTGTGACAGAGACTGTAGATCCTGCATTGGCCTCAGTCACCTTAGAACTAATTTTAGTGTGGAAGCAAGTCATTCTCGACTCCGGGGGACTGCCTAAGAAGAATAGAGATTAGAGATGCAAGTCATCTGGGAGGGATTGCCCTGAAGTCCCTTTTGATTTTTCAGTTTAGAATGAGAGAAAGTCGTTTGAACATTATTAAAGCAACATGCTAGAGTGAGGATATTATTTTGGTGTTGTAAAACAGTGATTGCTGAAACAGTAATTGTCATAATGTGTCCTGCCCTTTACTTTGAATTATATTTTTCCCAAACATAGATGAAAATACTAAGTTTCTTTTGCAGTGATTTTTACTAACACGCTTCTATGTTATTTATAATATTTACCCAACTTGAGTGTATGCGCAAGATTTATTTTATCCAAGCAACTGAATGCAAGATTCTCTCTCTGTTTTCATTTGGCCAAGGCATAATATGAAATAAATAGTGCACTAGAGTTTAGTTTGGCAGAAGTAATTGAATTTTGAATAACTTTATTGAACTGTGTTTGTTTAATTTCATTTTAGTGGGAATACAGAATTAACAGGAATGTCCCCAGAACAGGTTACAGGGAAAAAATTACTTGTAGCTGTTAAACTGAATGACACCTGTAATGTATGCACCTGTGAGGATGCTCACAGGTTAGTAGAGCTTGTTGCATTGTGAGTGGCTTAGCCAGTCATGTGATGTTCACAAGACTCAATAAAATCCCAGCCAGTTGGGTCTAGGTCATCCACGACGAGGTATGCAGTTATGAGCCTAGTGGATGAACTGGTAATGTGCAGTGTGATTGTTAAACCTTTGTTAATAAACAAACTAGTTCTTAATAGTAATGTGTTGCTATGAATTCTTAAATAAAGAACCCATGAAGCAAATACATTACAACACCAGCTCTAGATATGCCAGTGTGCACACACTGTCATTACTCAACACTCAGCTGGCAAAACCATTGTCTTTGTAAGTGCCACTGAATGACAAATTGTTCTGGTTCTGTTGGAAGCTCCTGTGCTTTGTGTCACAGAGAGGTCAGACATAGGTTTGTGCCTATGAATCTTGATTTTGGCCAATTCATCACGGATAGTTTCTGAAGAAAGGCCTAGCAATTCTTGCCAAACATGGGGCAAAATTAGAGAGTTGTGTCCTAGACCTGGCTATGCATTTACTAGGGGCTGGATCAAGGTAACACAAAGAGGGCTAGCAATAAATTGCCCGCTGGTCCTCTCAGCTCCTCTTAGCAACTCTATATCTCCTTAACCAATCAGATTGAAGAATCATTAATGAGCAGCACAGAGTCTGAGCCAAGAAGTGGCTCGTAGCATGTGGAAACCCAAAGGAAGAAATAATACCATAGAAATTGTTTGAGGATTAAAAGCAACAAAGCCTAGCAATTAGTAATCTGAGAGTATAATTGCACCAAAGCTTCCTAAAATATTTAAGTTCTATATTACAATTTGTCACAGGTGAAGTCATGAAATCTTAGAATATTGGTTCAAGTCATTCTGGAGGATTTAATCAAGTATAATTATTTTATGTTTCACTAAAAGGAAATATCAATTGTCTCAATATCGAGAATGTTTGTCTTCCCTGAATAAAAAAAGTTGACAAGCATCTGATGTTTGATGAACAAAATTTGTTCATGTTACTTGAGGTTGCTAATTATTGGCTTGCACCACTTTGACAGGGGGCAAGAGTGTCAGATGGTGCACGAGGGGAGCCTGGAGAAAAAGGAGATTCTGTATGTATAAACCATTAATTCTTTCCTTGAGAAATGATACACTTTTTGCTTAATGTTATTGCACATAAACACCTGATAACATTTTCAATTATAAAATGGGTCGGATTTTGCTCTGAGCGGTGAACATTACACTTGCCCACTTTGTATGGGGTTTAGCACTGGAACTTACTGTAAATTAGAGAGCCAAAAAGTGCAGTATCCTCTACGTGGCATCTGGGACCTGTGTGAACAGGGCAAGCAATTGTGTATCTCCTTAACCAATCAAATTGAAGAATTGTTAATGAGCAGATAACAGTCTGAGCCAAGAAGTGTCATTAGAATATTGAATTGAATGTCAGGTACAGAAAGTGAAACAAAGAGAAGGAAAGACAGATTGAATTAAGAGAAGGAAGATAAGAACCAAAGACAAATTATTTACTTAAAAAAAAATCTCCAACAATAGTTAAAAGCTGAGGAATGAGACTCCACATTTGTAAAAGTTAATTTTCAGTGACAGAGAGGTTGTTTGGCAGTAATTTTAAGACTTATCACACCAGTTAAAAGAGAATGTACTCTGGAAAGGACAAGCCCTAATTGACGAGTTTAGTTCGTATCTCTAAGAACTTCACATCATTCAATGTATTTGAATGCTGCATCTCTCGGCGAGCTAGTGTAGAGTGCAGCTTTTGGAGGAGCTACTGAGTTTTAGAATTTGCATGTTGAAAACTGAAAGAAAAAAGTACGGCAATATTATTTAATACAGAAACACACATCATGGAGAATTTACTTGGATTTTTTAGTCAATGAAAGAAAGTATTAGATAATCTGATTTATGAACAATGAATTTTATTATAAATTTTAGGGGCCGCCTGGGCCATTTGGAAAAAGAGGATTCTCGGGACCAAGAGGGCCAACCGGAATTCCTGGAATTTCTGGGCATAAGGGACAACTTGGACTAGCAGGACCTGAAGTGAGTGCCTCAGAGAATGTAAGCATAGACATAGATTGGCATCCTTTATTTTTCTCTCTTTATTTCACGGACATAAGAGTCTTGTAACTGACTCCTTTTATTTGCCTATTGCAAAGTGCATTGTTCATTCTCCATCCTGCTTACATCTCTTCCTTACTGTGTTGAAATCAGGAATCATCAAATGATTCTCTTACTCTAATTCCTTTTTTCATCAGAACTCAAAACTGTAGAACTACTTATTCCATCAGGCTTCTCTTCATTCTCCAATCCACGGGCATTTAAAACCCAAACTTACCATCACCTAACCATGACTTAATGGGCCCAAGTTTCCACAAGAAAAAAAACGGGCGCCCCTCCGAGCTGGGCGCCCGTTTTTCGCGCCTAAAACGGCGCCTAAAAAAATCCTCGGTATTCTCAACCTACTTACAGGTCCTGTGGCACTCGGCGCAGCCAGCACGAGCTGTGGGGGGGGCGGAGCCAGGTCCTGGCGCTGAAAACAGTGCCGGGACCTCTGCACATGCGCGCTACAGTCGGCACGCAAGTGCAGTAGCTCCAGGCGCCGAACTGTGTGGGAGGGGCCCGAAGCACGCAGCCCCTAGCCCTGGCCCAATGGCCTCACTGGGGCTGCGTGAATGAGGCTCCTCCCACGGCCAGCTCCTGCTCCCCGCCCGACCAGACCCGACACTCGCTCCCACCCCTCCCCACCCCCGCCGACCAGACCCGACCCGACACCCGCTCCCCCCACCCCGCCTCGACCTGAGACCCGACCCGACACCCGCTCCCCCCCGACCCGACACCCGCTCCCCCCCCGACCCGACACCCGCTCCCCCCCCCGACCCGACACCCGCTCCCCCCCCCGACCCGACACCCGCTCCCCCCCCCGACCCAACACCTGCTCCTGTTCCCCGACCCCCCCCTCTCTCTCTCTCTCTCTCTCTCTCTCTCTCTCTCTCTCTCTCCCTCCCTCTCTCGCTCAGCGGCACGAACAGCTGCAGAATTCTCCCTGGCTGAAGCACTTTCACACAGGTAGGAAGATGGTTTATTTAATCTTTTCTTGGCTTATAAATGTTTATTCAGGTTGGATTTATTTGTATAATATTTGTAGAAGTATAAATAAGGATCTATTGTCGAATTTAATGAGTTCCCCCCCTCCCCCCCCACCTCGTTCTGGACGCCTAATTTGTAACCTGCGCCTGATTTTTTAATGTGTAGAACAGGTTTTTTCAGTTCTACAAAAATCTTCACTGGCTCCATTCTACTTTAGTTTGGAGTACATTTTCACTGTGGAAACTTTCAAATCAGGCGTCAGTGGGCGGACACGCCCCCTTTTGAAGAAAAAATTCTGTTCTAAACTAGAACTGTTCTACCTGACTAGAACTGCAGAAAAAAAATGTGGAGAATTGCGATTTCTAAAATAGTCCGTTCTCCACCAGTTGCTCCTAAAAATCAGGCGCGAATCATGTGGAAACTTGGGCCCATTGATTAATCAGATCTTCTCTCTTATTCGTTGCAACCTGTGTCCTGCACTGTGAGCCTTGGCCATTCACCTGTGTTTCTCAATGAAAGATGGATAAACTCAGAAGGGCCGAATGGCCTACTTCATCCATAATTATCTTATCCTGTGAAATAAACCTCTGCATACTTAACATTATTGTACAATAATTTACTAGGAAATGTCTTTATTCCTAGTGTAAGTCAATGTGTATATATTATAGTTGTGATGTAGTCTGCTCATTAAGAACAACATTGTCTCAAATGTTACATTTTATTTTGCTACAACTTTATACTGTATCGTTAAGAAGCACATACTGCACTATAAGCAGATGGTGAAATTAATTGTGCAAAATCTAATTTTCTGCTCCAGTAAATCTTCAATAATTCAGAATTGTTAAACAACTTGAGAAGCAACCTTTGCAGGATAGCAAGATTGTTCCAATTCTGCTTCATCAACACTTTCGTGAAGGTGGATAGTTGCGAAAACAATTGGATGAATGTAATACATGCAGTTGTGTCGGCTGTAGTAGTTTATTTCTACCTTGATTCATTGTATTTTGCAAAGTCGAATCAAATCGGACGATTCCACCAATTTAATTTCCCACAACCAAGCTTCCAGTTATGTAGATAGCATTTAGGTTTAAAAACAGAGTGGTTGAATTTCGATGGACAATCGGGAAAACCCTTGCAGAAATTCAACCCCAAAGTGTGTGAGTGAAGATGGAAGGTTAAGTCAAACCAGTCCAGTTGGACAAATTTTAGCTCAAATGGCTATCAATTATGATCAATAGATTATGGCTTTTTATTTAATTGCAATGCTGTTTGATGGGCATTGAGCGTGTAGTACGCTGACATGCGACGGTTCGTAATACCTGTACCACGTTCATAAGAACATAAGAAATAGAAGCAGGAGCAGGCCACCTGGCCCCTCAAGCCTGCTCCGCCATTTAATAAGATCATGGCTGATCTGATCATGGACTCAGCTCCACTTCCCTGCCCACATCCCATAACCCTTGACTCCCTTATCGCTCAAAAATCTGTCTATCTCCGCCTTAAATATATTCAATGACCCAGCCTCCACATCTCCCTGGGCAGAGAATTACACAGATTTGCAACCGTCTGAGAGAAGAAATTCCTCCTCATCTCAGTTTTAAATGGGCGGCCCCTTATTCTGAGACTATGTCCCCTAGTTTTAGTTTCCCCTGAGTGGAAATATCCTCTCTGCATCCATCTTGTTGAACCCCCTCATTATCTGATATGTTTCAATAAGATCATCTTTCATTCTTCTGAACTCCAATGAGTATAGGCCCAACCTACTCAACCTATCTTCATAAGTTAACCCCCGCACTTTCGGAATCAACCTAGTGAACCTTCTCTGAATAGCCTCCAATGCAAGTATAATCTTCCTTAAATACGGAGACCAAAACTGCACGCAGTACTCCAGGTGTGGCCTCACCAATACCCTGTACAGTTGTCGCAGGACTTCTCTGCTTTTATATTCTATCCCCCTTGCAATAAAGGCCAGCATTCCATTTGCCTTCCTGATTACTTGCTACATACTCATGTTTTGTGTTTCATGCACAAGGACCCCCAGGTCCCTCTGTACTGCAGCACTTTGCAATTTTTCTCCATTTTAAATTATAATTTGCTTTTCTATTTTGTCTGCCAAAGGGGATAACCTCACATTTTCCCACAATATACCAAATCTGCCAAATTTTGCCCACTCACTTAGCCTGTCAATATCCCTTTGCAGATTTTTTTGTGTCCTCCTTACAATTTGCTTTCCCACCCATCTTTGTATCATCAGCAAACTTGGCTACATTACACTCGGTCCCTTCATCCAAGTCATTAATATAGATTGTAAATGGTTGAGGCCCCAGCACCGATCCCTGCGGCACCCCATTAGTTATTGTTTGCCAACAGGAAAATGACCCATTCATCCCGACTCTCTGTTTTCTGTTAGTTAGCCAATCCTCTATCCATGCTAATATATTACCCCCAACCCCGTGACATGTTATCTTGTGCAGTAACCTTTTATGTGGCACCTTATCAAATGCCTTCTGGAAATCCAAATGCACCACATCCACTGGTTCCCCCTTATCCACCCTACTCGTTACATCCTCAAAGAGCTCCAGCAAATTTGTCAAACATGATTTCCCTTTCATATAACCATGCTGACTCTGCTTGATTGATGCTTTTCCAAATGTCCCACTACTGCTTCCTTAATAATAGACTCCGGCATTTTCCCAACGACAGATGATAGGCTAACTGGTCTATAGCTTTTTGTCTGCCTCCTTTTTTAAAAAGGGGCATTTCATTTGCGGTTTTCCAATCCACTGGGACCGCCCCAGAATGCAGGGGATTTTGGTAGATTACAACCAATGCATCCACTATCTCTGCCATTTAGTTCCCAATCTTTGTTGCTCAGACATGTGGAATCAGGAGAGAGAGCAGGTCCCTCATTTGTACACTCTTTTTTTAAAATGTTATTGGAAACCCAAAATTGATTCCTAAGGAAAATGTTGACTTTACAAGGATTTACACCTAATTTGCTCGCCAGTCCACTGATCAAGCTCATCAAATTGTAAACACATTAGCTGCACACAATCTAGCTCTTTTATTATGTTAGCAGAAAGGTCAGCCTGTGATTTGTCATTTGCTTAATATTCACCATTTGTATACATTATTTCAGGGTGAAGATGGAGCAATGGGTCTTCAAGGGCAGCAAGGACCTGTCGGATCCAAGGTCAGTTTGGAGAGGTCCAGATATGAATTCTAAATAACAATTGAAATGTAATAATAATCAATGAGAAAACCTATTTGTCTGTATTTTTGTTGACTATGTTGGATTTCAAAATGCTTTCAGAGATTTGTCATATTGTTTGTTGTGCAATGTAAATGGAATGAATTTCTGAGGGGTTTGGTCCACCATAACTTTGGTAGGAAAATCACAGAAGTCCCGGATAAATTGCATCAATGCCATTTAGGCCGTTTTTCAGGGTTTCCACTGAAGGCAAGCTGGGCAACCCCTGTAGAAAGTCACCTCCACATCTATATAGAATGATTGTGAACAGAGTGGTCAAAAGATGTACAAGAATCTTGAGGGGCTTGGTTCAAAAGTCATGAAACCATTTACACGCATACAATACCAAGAATGATTAGGAAGTGTAATCATTTTGTCCCTGGTCATCTGATTATTATATTAGTCAAAGATCTTATTCATCACTGTCTATGTAACTGACCATATTGCCACTTTGGTAGGAGATGCATCTTATCCCAAGATTTGTACTGCAATTTTATCCCACTCTGACAGTGTGATCTTAAAAGATTCACTTTGTAATTAGATAATATTATTTGGACAAATATGTGCTTGTTTTACTGTGAGGCTATGCAGGTGTGGAATAGCGTGACAAGTGAATTGCATTGATTAAAAAGCCAGTGATGTCCTGTTTCGCTAAATCCACGTTAGTTTTAATTTTTCTGATGTACAGTGCAAACTCTCTCCCCATAATGAGACACACCACACTTACCCAAGGTTAGAAAACTTAGAAGTAAATAAGAAAATGCAGGAAACATTCAGCAAGTCAGGCATCATCTGTGGATAAAGGAAGGTAGGGTTAATGTTTCAGGTCGGAGACCTTTCTGACCAATTCTGATGAAAGAACATTAACCCTACTTTCTTCTTTCCACAGATGCTGCCCAACTTGCTGAGCGTTTCCAGCATTTTCCTGTCACTATTTAAGATTTTAAATATCTGCAGTATCTCAGTTTTTGTGTTGGAGAACTTGGGTTCAGATTATCAAACACTAATGCTTGGCACCCCCAGTGTGAGTCGTGGTACTTGCGGAATTCAATGGGCTAAAACTGCGTAGCTTAACAGCACAGAAGCTTGTCAAACTAGGTCACCCAAGCAGTTATGGTATTGGCAGTCATAGATTTACCCCTCCAGGTCCCATCAAGGAATCAGTCTAGTCCATCAGACATCAGCAGCACTTTGGAGTACTTGCTTGACTCAGGTGTCAGATAACCAAGTCCACCACAGAGAAGTGACTTGAGCCCAATTTCCCATCGCATGGGAGCAAATGTAACCCCAAAGAGCCCCCCTTACTTCTTTCTATCCCTTTACACTTTTCTCCCCTCGCAACCAACCAAGAGAATGGTCATTAGACATGTTAAAATTACAAGAGGATGAATTACATCATACAAAATAAGATGTTTTTTTACCAGATATTATGCTTTAAAAAGTTGTAATAATTTGTAAAAAGAAACTTACAAACTATGAAAAGTGCTGCTGTTTTTTCTTTGTTTTTTTTGTATGTATCTCAGGGCAACAGAGGACCGGATGGCCCCAAAGGAATTCGAGGATCCAGAGGACACAGGGTTTGTATATATTTGAAGAAAAAGCTTTGCAAGGGAAAGTAATTATGTGAGGGGAAAAACCCCTTTAGATGAAATGTATCAATAGGACATGCTGAGTTCCAGTGTAACCCAAGCTTTTTTAATATTTTCTATACATCTGTTGGTTCGGATTCTTTCACCATTAACTCCTTGTTTCCCACATCCCATATTTCGGGGCAAAAATTCCAGCCTCACCGGGTCCGTACGATGTGCGGACAGACCCGGTGAGGCATCGCAAAAGCTGGTTTTCGGGGCGCAATGCGTATGCACCATAAACCGGCTTTTCCAATTTGTCAAGATTTCTCTTGCCAGATCGAACGCATCCCCAGGAGAAGGTCATTCGCACGGCCGAAATTGGGCTATTTGCCCACCTCTTGCTCAGCGAATGTCCTTCACACTCTTACGCCTGATGAAAGCAGGTGCATAGCCTACTTTTACCAACATAAGAGTTATAAAACACATAAAAATTGAATTTAAAAACCCATTTTTAGGTTTAAAAACCCTGTCCATTAAGGTAAGTTTATTTTAAATCATATTAAAACATATTAAAAAAGCATTTAATAGTTTAGAAATAGTGGATGCATTGGTGATCATTTTTCAACGGTCTATCAACTCTAGATCAGTTCCTATGGACTGGAGGGTAGCTAATGTAACACCACTTTTTAAAAAAGGAGGGAGAGAGAAAACGGGTAATTATAGACCGGTTAGCCTGACATCAGTAGTGGGGAAAATGATGGAATCAATCATTAAGGATGAAATAGCAGCGCATTTGGAAAGCAGTGACAGGATCGGACCAAGTCAGCATGGATTTATGAAAGGGAAATCATGCTTGACGAATCTTCTGGAATTTTTTGAGGATGTAACTAGCAGAGTGGACAAGGGAGAACCAGTGGATGTGGTGTATTTGGACTTTAAAAAGGCTTTTGACAAGGTCCCGCACAAGAGATTGTTGTGCAAAATCAAAGCGCATGGTATTGGGGTAATGTACTGGCGTGGATAGAGAACTGGTTGGCAGGCAGGAAGCAGAGAGTTGGGATAAACGGGTCCTTTTCAGAATGGCAGGCAGTGACTAGTGGGGTGCCACAGGGCTCAGTGCTGGGACCTCAGCTCTTTACAATATACATTAACGATTCGGATGATGGAATGAGTGTAATATCGCCAAGTTTGCGGATGACACTAAACTGGGTGGCGGTATGAGCTGTGAGGAGGATGCTAAGAGGTTGCAGGGTGACTTGGACAGGTTAGGTGAGTGGGCAAATGCATGGCAGATGGAATATAATGTGGATAAATGTGAGGTTATCCATTTTGGAGGCAAAAACACGAAGGCAGAATATTATCTGAATGGCGGCAGATTCGGAAAAGGGGAGGTGCAACGAGACCTGGGTGTCATGGTTCATCAGTCACTGAGGGTGGGCACGCAGGTACAGCAGGCGATAAATAAGGCAAGTGGTATGTTGGCCATCATAGCTAGGGGATTTGAATATAGGAGTAGGGAGGTCTTAATAAGAACATAAGAATATAAGAACATAATAAGAACATAAGAATTAGGAACAGGAGTAGGCCATCTAGCCCCTTGAGCCTGCTCCGCCATTCAAAAAGATCATGGCTGATCTGGCCGTGGACTCAGCTCCACTTACCTGCCCGCTCCCCATAACCCTTAATTCCCTTATTGGTTAAAAATCTATCTATCTGTGATTTGAATACATTCAATCAGCTAGCCTCAACTGCTTCCTTGGGCAGAGAATTCCACAGATTCACAACCATCTGGGAGAAGAAATTCCTTCTCAACTCGGTTTTTAAATTGGCTCCCCCGTATTTTGAGGCTGTGCCCCCTAGTTCTAGTCTCCCCGACCAGTGGAAACAACCTATCTTGTCTATCCCTTTCATTATTTTAAATGGTTCTATAAGATCACCCCTCATCCTTCTGAACTCCAACGAGTAAAGGCTCAGTTTACTCAATCTATCATCAAAAGGTAACCCCTTCATCTCCAGAATCAGCCTAGTGAATCGTCTCTGTACCCCCTCCAAAGCTAGTATATCCTTCCTTAAGTAAGGTGACCAAAACTGCACGCGGTACTCCAGGTGCGGCCTCACCAATACCCTGTACAGTTGCAGCAGGACCTCCCTCCCTCTCGCAATGAAGGCCAACATTCCATTTGCCTTCCTGATTACCTGCCGCACCTGCAAACTAACTTTTTGGGATTCATGCACAAGGATCGTCCTCTCGGCTTACGCCGATGACGTGCTCCTCGCGGTAGAGGATCCCGCTGACCTGCGGAGGATGCGTGAGTGCCAGGAGATTTACTCGGCCGCGTCCTCCGCCAGGATCAACTGGGAGAAATGTTCCGGACTCCTGGTGGGTCAGTGGCGGGTGGACTCCCTGCCGGAGGAGCTCAGGCCTTTTGCCTGGAGCACGACCCATCTCCTCTATCTGGGAGTCTACCTTAGCCCCGACGAGGGAGCCTGGCCGGCGAACTGGCAGGAGCTGGAGGCCAAGGTCGCCGCTCGCCTAGGGCGCTGGACAGGACTGCTCCGAGTGCTGTCCTACAGGGGTCGAGCGCTAGTCATAAACCAGCTGGTGGCCGCAATGCTGTGGTACCGGCTGGTCACTTTGACCCCTCCCCCTGCGTTTGTCGCCAAGATACAGAAGAAGCTGGTGGACTTCTTCTGGAACAACAGGAAGCACTGGGTCTCTGCCGCGGTCTTGAGTCTCCCGCTTGAGGAGGGCGGTCAGTCGTTGGTGTGCGTCAGCGCCCAGCTCGCGACTTTCCGTCTTCAGACCCTGCAGAGATACCTTTACGTCGAGCCCCCTCCTAGGTGGTGTGCTCTGGCGAGGTATTTCTTCCGCCAGCAGCTCGACCTCAATTATGACACGCAGCTCCTGTTTGTGAACTTGGGGGGTGCCAGGACCGCCCTCCGGGAGCTGCCTGTCTTTTACAGGGAACTCATCAGGGTCTGGAACAAAGTCTCCACCAAGCGCAGCTCTCCGCCGGCTGGAGTGGCGGCCGTCCTGCAGGAACCGCTGCTCGGGAATCCGTACCTCCACGGCCGAGGCTTTATGTGGCGGTCGGAAGAGAGGGCTGTGGCTGGTGAGGTGACCAGGGTCAGGGACCTGCTCGATGGCGGAGGAGCGGGCTGGATGGCGCCAGACACGCTGGCGCGGCGCCTAAATTCTGCCAACGTCCGCCACGCGGCCGATGCCATCGAGTCGCTAAAAACAGCTCTGGGCCCTGACTCCGTTCGGTGCATCGAGGAGGCTCAAGCACGTGGGGAGATCCCGTCCGAACTGACCCCCGTCCGGACGGAATTCCTCATCGGCGCCAAACCCCGGAACCTCCCTCGGGGACCGGCGCCTCACAACTTGAGCCGCCTCGGGGAAATCCCCTCCGTGCCTTTCAGTTCCGCGCGGAGGGGTTTCCTGTACGGGCTGCTCCTGCACACCCTCAACTTTGCCATCCTCGCCGGCCGTCCGGACACGCCATGGCGTACCATCTTGCCGTCCGGAGGAGGCGGGGGTCCCCGATGGAGGGCACTCTACGCAGGGGTCCTCCCACTATTCATCGGGGACTTGGCCTGGAGGGTGGTGCACGGAGCAGTGCCGTGCAACAAATTTTTAAGCCGGTTCACGGACTCCCAGGCCGCCTGCAATTTCTGCGGTCTGGAGGAGTCCGTGTTCCATGTTTTTATGGAGTGCACAAGGTTGCAGCCCCTGTTCCACTATTTGAAGGGGCTGCTCCTGAAATTCTGGCTGCACTTCAGTCCCACTCTCCTGATCTTTGGGCACCCTGTGTGGAGGGGAGCGGGTAGGTCCGAAGGCCTCCTCGTAGGACTGCTCCTGGGCACGGCCAAGGGTGCCATCAGCCGGTCCAGGCAGCGGGCGGTCGAGGGGGTCGTTCAACCTGACTGCCTGCCTCTCTTCCGCTCTTACATCCGGTCCAGGGTGTCCTTGGAGATGGAGCACGCGGTGTCCACCGGTACGCTCGCGGCCTTCCGCGAGAGGTGGGCACCGGAGGGACTGGAGTGCATCATCACGCCCGGCAACCAAATTTTAATTTGATTTTACGTTTTTAAGTTTAATTTGTTTTAATTGCCGGTGCTTTTAGTGTCCCCCTCTCCTTTTATAGGGGGCACTGGAAAAAAGGAAAAATTTGATTTTAGTGCCCCAAAAAAAAAAAACCACAAAAAAAAACCAAAAAAAAAAAAAGGGCCTTGTAAATGTCTTGTGTGTGTCATCCAGGTCGGGTGGCACGGATACATGTTTTATGTTTTCACAGGTAAACTCAAAAGAGTTTCATGCACAAGGACCCCCAGGTCCCTCTGCACTGCAGCATGTTGTAATTTCTCCCCATTCAAATAATATTCCCTTTTACTGTTTTTTTTCCCAAGGTGGATGACCTCACATTTTCTGACATTGTATTCCATCTGCCAAACCTTAGCCCATTCGCTTAACCTATCTAAATCTCTTTGCAGCCTCTCTGTGTCCTCTACACAACCCGCTTTCCCACTAATCTTTGTGTCATCTGCAAATTTTGTTACACTACACTCTGTATCCTCTTCCAGGTCATCTATGTATATTGTAAACAGTTGAGGTCCCAGCACCGATCCCTGTGGCACACCACTAACCACCGATTTCCAACCCGAAAAGGACCCATTTATCCCGACTCTCTGCTTTCTGTTCGCCAGCCAATTCTCTATCCATGCTAATACATTTCCTCTGACTCCGCATACCTTTATCTTCTGCAGTAACCTTTTGTGTGGCACCTTATCGAATGCCTTGTGGAAATCTAAATACACCACATCCATCGGTACACCTCTATCCACCATGCTCGTTATATCCTCAAATAATTCCAGTAAATTAGTTAAACATGATTTCCCCTTCATGAATCCATGTTGCGTCTGCTTGATTGCACTATTCCTATCTAGATGTCCCGCTATTTCTTCCTTAATGATAGCTTCAAGCATTTTCCCCACTACAGATGTTAAACTAACTGGCCTATAGTTACCTGCCTTTTGTCTGCTCCTTTTTAAAACAGAGGCGTCACATTAGTTGCTTTCCAATCCGCTGGTACCTCCCCAGAGTCCAGGGAATTTTAGTAGATTATAACAAATGCATCTGCTATAACTTCCGCCATCTCTTTTAATACCCTGGGATGCATTTCGTCAGGACCAGAGGACTTGTCTACCTTGAGTCCCATTAGCCTGTCCAGCACTACCTCCCTAGTGACAGTGATTGTCTCAAGGTCCTCCCTTCCCACATTCCTGTGACCAGCAATTTTTGGCATGGTTTTTGTGTCTTCCACTGTGAAGACCGAAGCAAAAGAATTGTTTAAAGTCTCAGCCATTTCCACATTTCCCATTATTAAATCCCCCTTCTCATCTTCTAAGGGACCAACATTTACTTTCGTCACTCTCTTCCGTTTTATATATCGGTAAAAGCTTTTTCTATCTGTTTTTATGTTTTGCGCAAGTTTACTTTCGTAATCTATCTTTCCTTTCTTTATTGCTTTCTTAGTCATTCTTTGCTGTTGTTTAAAATTTTCCCAATCTTCTAGTTTCCCACTAACCTTGGCCACCTTATACGCATTGGTTTTTAATTTGATACTCTCCTTTATTTCCTTGGTTATCCACGGCTGGTTATCCCTTCTCTTACTGTCATTCTTTTTCACTGGAATATATTTTTGTTGAGCACTATGAAAGAGCTCCTTAAAAGTTCTCCACTGTTCCTCAATTGTGCCACCGTTTAGTCTGTGTTTCCAGTCTACTTTAGCCAACTCTGCCCTCATCCCACTGTTGTCCCCTTTGTTTAAGCATAGTATGCTCGTTTGAGACACTACTTCCTCACCCTCAATCTGTATTACAAATTCAACTATACTGTGATCACTCATTCCGAGAGGATCTTTTACTAGGAGATCATTTATTATTCCTGTCTCATTACACAGGACCAGATCTAAGATAGCTTGCTCCCTTGTAGGTTCTGTAACATACTGTTCTAAGAAACAATCCCGTATGCATTCTATGAATTCCTCCTCCAGGCTACCCCGTGCGATTTGATTTGACCAATCTATATGTAGGTTAAAATCCATGATTACTGCCATTCCTTTTTCACATGCCTCTATTATTCCCTTGATTATTGTCCACCCCACCGTGAAGTTATTATTTGGGGGCCTATAAACTACGCCCACCAGTGACTTTTTCCCCTTACTATCTCTAATCTCCACCCACAATGATTCGACATTTTGTTCATTCGAGCTAATATCATCTCTCACAACTGCCCTGATATCAACCTTTATTAACAGAGCTACCCCACCTCCTTTCCCTTCTTGTCTATCCTTCCGAATTGTCAAATACCCCTGTATGTTTAATTCCCAGTCTTGGTCACCCTGCAACCACGTTTCTGTAATGGCCACCAAATCATACCCATTTGTAATGATTTGTGCCATCAACTCATTTACTTTATTTCGAATGCTGTGTGCGTTTAGGTAAAGTGTTTTAATGCTAGTTTTTAAACCATGATTTTTAGTTTTAACCCCTCCTGCAGCCCCTTTATATTCATACATATTGTCCCTTCCTATCACCTTGTGGTTTACACTTACCCCAGTGCTACTCTGCTCTGTTGCATCCTGCCTTTTGCATTCTTTCTTGGGGTCCTGTTCATCTGCGCTCTCACCCACTCTAACTAGCTCAGAGCCCTCTCCTGGGTTCCGAATACTCCTCGCATTGAGGCACCGAGCTTTCAGGCTTGCCTTTTTATTACACTTTGACCCTTTAGAATTTTGCTGTACAGTGGCCCATTTTGCTTTTTGCCTTGGGTTTCTCTGCCCTCCACTTTTACTCATCTACTTTCTGTCTTTTGCTTCTGTCTCCATTTTGTTTCCCTCTGTCTCCCTGCATTGGTTCCCATCCCCCTGCCATATTAGTTTAACTCCTCCCCAGTGCAGTTGTACAGGGCCTTAGTGAGGTCTCACCTGGAATATTGTGTTCAGTTTTGGTCTCCTAGTCTGAGGAAGAACGTTCTTGCTATTGAGGGAGTGCAATGAAGGTTCACCAGACTGATTCCAGGGATGGCTGGGCTGTCGTATGAGGAGAGACTGGATCAACTGGGCCTTTATTCACTGGAGTTTAGGAGGATGAGAGGGGATCTCATGGAAACATATAAGATTCTGACGGGACTGGACAGGTTAGATGCAGGAAGAAGATTCCTGATGTTGGGGAAGTCCAGAACCAGGGGACATAGGCCATTTAGAACTGAGATGAGGAGAAACTTCTTCACTCAGAGAGTTGTTAACCTGTGGAATTCCCTGCCGCAGAGAGTTGTTGATGCCAGTTCATTGGATATATTCAAGAGGGAGTTAGATATGGCCCTTACGGTTCGGGGGACCAAGGGGTGTGGAGAGAAAGCAGGAAAGGGGTACTGAAGGAATGATCAGCCATGATCTTATTGAATGGCGGTGCAGGCTCGAAGGGCCGAATGACCTACTCCTGCACCTATTTTCTATGTTTCTATTTCTAAAAATATTTTTTTTCTCTAAAACATTTAATTAACTTTAATTTCAATTAATTTTAAATATGCGAAGTGTTTATTTATTATGTTATGTTTCTTGTCTTAAGGGTTTATTCTCATTGATAATAATGGGAATTCGGAGAAGCGGAGTTCCCATTATTATCAATGAGAATACTGCAGAGTGATTAGTGGTCCAGGCCCATGTGACTCCAGCTCTTTCGTGCGTACGGGGAAGTCCTCTTCCTGTGTGCTGCGCATCGAAAGAAGGCCTCCGACCGGAATCGAAGGTCCTCCGGGACCACCAGGTACTTTTGCAAAAAAATTTCGGGTTGGAGGCGTTCGTCCGAAGGAAGCCTCCAACTGGAACTTAGCCTCATCCCGGTGTGTTCCACCTACTCTATCCTCTCCTGTTATTGATGTCTGTCAAGTTGATGCTATTCTTGTGACTAAGTGAGTAATCTCAATCAGTGCGGAGTCCACTGTCATCCTGTTTGACTTTACATAATGGAAGTTCCAAATTAATATTTTTCCAAATATATATCATTTACCCTTGAGTCCTGATTTTGGAGACAACAGGACAGTATTTACCAAAACCAAAAGCCGATGTCTTCTGTCATACTTCAGGTCATCTGCCAGTGTTTCAAAGATGAGGAGAAACATAAAAACAAACTTGTAAGATGGTTAAGATAAAATTTCATTTTCATTCACAAGTCTCAGCGTTGCCACTTCCATGAGGTACAATTTGCAGACAAGGAACTTGCAAGGAATGTGACTCACTTCCCTGTATTTGTTGGTATCTGTTGCTGGATGTTTTACAGCTTTTCTTTCTCTGGTAAATGAAGCTCAGCACTTTGGAGAAAAAAAATCTTGTTTCCATTCAGATTCAGATTTTCCTCTCCCCGTCAAACTGACTTCCAAAGACATATGATCCAGACCAAGCAGTTTTAACAACAACTTCAACTCCCTGCCATCAGTCAAGTTCTTCTTTGTGCTCTTAATGAGAATTCATTGCAGTTGCCACACTAAACATGATGCATTAAGCACTATTCTTGTAATTTATGGGGAACAACATTGAGGGAACTTTCTATGGGGTTCTGCACATCAAGTTATGGCATCCAAACAGCGCAGCGCCCTCTACAGGGCATCTGCAAACTGTGTGAACAGGGAAAGCAACTGTTTATGTCCTTAACCAATCAGATTGAAGCATTTTTAATGAGCAGCGCAGAGTCTGAACCAGGAAGCGTCAGTTAGAATAGTGAATTCAATGCCAAATCACGTACACAAAACAAAATAAAGAGAGGAAAAGTAAGATTGGATTAAGGAAGAGACACAGAAAAAATAAAAATTATTTACATTTAAAAAAAAATCTCCAACAATAATTAATTGTTGAAGGAATGAGCCTCCACACTTGTAAAAGTTAATTGTCAGTGCCAGAGAGGTTGTTTGGCAGTAATTAAGACTTATGCCGTTAAAGGGATACTTAAACTGGAATGGAGAAGCCCTAACCTTTTTTGACGAGATTAGTATGTATTTATGAGGTAAGTACAGGAATTCACACTGTTCAATACATTTGAATGGAGAGTCAGATTGCGAGGTACCATTTTCGTGAAACTTACGGAGGAGCATCACATCTCGGATCGCAACCTCTGGATTTCCGTGTTTAACTGCGCATGTTCAGATGCTGGAAGTTGCTGTCCAATTTGCACATAAATAACGGTGAGCACTGTTAGCCTCACCGACATTTTCATAGCAAAACCTGTCTTTTTATCTTCATTGACATATGAGACAGTTTGCCTCAGAATCAAATTGATGAGCACCGAAGTGGTTCATTGTCAGAATAGAAAAACCACAAGAAGGGTCACTAAATCCTCAACTCTAGCAATATCCCAGTAACTGAAACTGGTGTTGTTACTTGCAGTGCAGTTTTACAGGGATCTCTGAATCAAAATTTAAGAAATTGGCTCCTCTATTTAACCTAAACTGATATAGTTACCTATTCATTGTCCATGTTTGTGTGAGGAATAGGACTTGTCTAGAAAATACAAGTAGATCATGAGAAGGTATTCCAAGACTGACAGTTAAGGGTCCAGTAGTCTAGATGGGCCATGGGTACTTGAAGCTTGTGTCAAAGCAGACTTACCTACTTTTGTGGGTGAAGGGTATTTTGTCAGTAAGATTTAAACACTAAAGAGGCAGAAATCTCTAAGAGTTATGCATCACGGAAATTTCCCCATAGGGTTGTTTGATTTATCAGTCTCATAAATTGAGAATTGTTGCACTTGAAGGTAAACAATTGGCATTATCTAACTATAATGACAATTCAGAGTAAGTAAACGGAAAAAGATTTCATCCCATGATTTAAAAAGCAATGAATTGTTTGACGAGAAAGAATTGGAGAATCAAACGTAGGATTTACATCTTTCCCATTGACAAATTTTATCACTCTGACACTTAAATATAATCTTCATTGCATTTACAACATACCGTTGTAAACAGTTATCTTATTTAGTCTCTTTCATTCCCTGGCACTTTAAAAGTAACAAGTGTTTTCTAAAATGAATATGGCAGTTGAGAAGACATTGCTGAAGAGAACCAATTTTATAATGTTCATCAGTCTGCAAAGTCCTTTTGTGATCAATTATTTCAAATGTTTGTTTATTTTCTTTTTAAAACAGGGACGTGTAGGTCAGCGAGGATTAGTAGGATTACCTGGACCACCAGTAAGTGAATATTTACATGGTTGAAGTGTGTGTGTGTGTGTGTGTGTCGTTATGGCCGAATAAAAGGTATAAAGTCAAAATGGTCATAGAATCATCGGACATTACAGCACAGTAGGAGACCATTTGGCCCATCGTGTCTGTGCCGGTTCTCCAATGGTGATCCCATGGTATTTTATGTTATTTGTTGACAGCAGATAGATTTGAATGGAATACAATAAAATCTCAATTTTAGTGATAGTTTCTGTTATGAACAAAAGTGGAATAAAAGAACAATTGTCTTGCTCCCGATCTGATTCCTATTTTTTAGCTGGAACCTGCATAAATAATTTCAATAGTAACATCCAAATCCAGTACTATTTTGAAACTAGCCTATTGATCGATTTAGAAACTGCAAAGCCCTTTTCATACAGCAATGCATTGACTGCTGTTTGGAAGTCTATTTTTATAATTACACTTAAACACTCGGTCAGAACCACAGGCATCAATATGATCAATTTCTTACAATGGTGACTTCTTACAAGGATTTCAGAAAGGTCCTTGGATAAATAAAATGTTTCACTTTTGTTTCAACTGACCTCCTGGGCAGACGTAGTGAATTATTTGGATGACAGCCTGGATTAAAACTAGCAAATTAAACCACGTGATCCGCAATTTAAAGGCTTTGCTTCATTGCCTCTTTTGCGTTGACGTTCTGGGTGATCATCGGTGTGAAAGCTGCAGAACAATTCTGGAATCAGATCCTCCTTGGTCTAGTGAGTTCACTAAAGCCAAGGAGCATGGGACCCTCTCCAGGAGACGGTCTCACAATGTTTTGAGTTAACATCGGCTGCAGTATAACTCCAGTCTACTGCAACAGCACATTTGGACCTCTTGGGAAGTTTACATTGGTTTTTCATCTTAATGTTATGAAAGAACACGGAGGTGAAATTTGTCTTGGGCTGCAGCGCTCTAGGGTCCTCAGTGAATCAGCTGCCTGTTTTACACCACACCCGATTTTCTTTCCCCTTGAAGTCAATGGAAATTAAAATTGGGCCGTGAGTAAGACGGGCAGCCGATGCACTACTGTCTATTTTACAAAGCCACCCCAAAATGGCAGCATAACATGAAAATTTAGGCACCAGGAACGGAGCTGTGTTTATACATTAACTGTTAATGCATACAGCTCCATTGTGGCCTAACCTTAGTATGGCAAGTCAAAAGACGCAGATTGCCTTCAAAACAGCAGCGGTTCCACTTCAAAAATAATTAATTGCGGTATGAAGTGTTTTGCGACATCCCAAGGAGATGAAAGATGCTAAATAGAAGCAGAATCCTCTTTCTTTCAGTCAGTGGTCTAACTGCAGTTTGCTGACTGCATTTCCAACTCACAGGTCTGAGACCAGTAACTGCAGCTTTAACTGTTTGTAAATGAGGTGCGAGGGATTGTGAAATCTTTTTGATTTCTATTTAAGGAATGCTGTGGGCTTGTGAATTAAAATAACATAAAGGATTTTACTATTGTATTATCTTTTGTTTTAACCAAATATGTTCCATCTTAATCAAACAGTATTGACATTTTCATGATTCAGGATTACTGTTGATGGCTTTATGATTATTTTAAAGCTTTTATTATTAGTGTGTCTCAACATTTTGTCTTCCTGTTTTGTAGACAGTTTGATTCAAAATGTGTTTCAATCTCTACAGGGAGTCAAAGGCCAGCAAGGAATACGGGGTCCTGAAGGAAAGCCTGGTACACAGGTTCCCATTCTGTACTTTTAATACAGATTACAACCATTTTACATTCTTTGTATTTAAACTTTACTTGCTGCAATGTTTGTTGTAGAACAGAAAAGATTTTTGTGTTAATTGTAACCTTTTAGTTTGGGACTTCTCAATCCAAATCCTAGTGGGCATTGACCCATCGCACAATAAGTGCCTAAGCACCTTGGGCCATAAAGGCGCTATATAAATGCAAGGTGTCCTTGTTGGATGATTGTTAGATTTATGAACCTGAAACGATTGGTCGGTCTCTCATATCCAATCACAGATTGAAGGAGTCAAATTGGAAAAGTGTTGGGGAGTTCATTATCTTTTTTGGCAAATATTATAAATATACACACACAGCATTTCTTCCCCGTCTCTCTCTCCCCCTATTCTACTTCTCTCCTCTCTCTTTCTCTCTCTCCCCCCAGTCTCTCTCTCACTCCCCCGGTCTCTCTCTCCCTGCAGTCTCTCTCTCTCTCCACACCCCCAGTCTCTCTCTCACCCCCAGTCTTCTTTCACTTTCACTCCCCCAGACACTCTTTATCTCCCCCAGACCCTTTCTATCTCCCCCCAGTCTCTCTCTCTCCCCCCTAGTCTCTCTCTCTCCCCCCCAGTCTCTCTCTCTCCCCCCCCAGTCTCTCTCTCTCCCCCCCAGTCTCTCTCTCTTCCCCCCCAGTCTCTCCCTCGCCCCCCCCCCCCAGTCTCTCTCTCTCTCCCCCCCTAGTCTCTCTCTCTCTCTCTCTCTCCCCCCAGTCTCTTCCTCTCCCCCCCAATCTCTCTCTCTCTCTCCCCCCAGTTTCTCTCTTCCTCTCTCCCCCAATCTCTCTCCCCCAATCTCTCTTCCCCCCCCCCCCAGTCTTTCTCTCTCCCCCCCCCCCAGTCTTTCTCTCTCTCCCCCCCAGTCTCTCTCTCCCCCCGCAGTCTCTCTCTCCCCCCCCCCCAGTCTCTCTCTCTCTCTCCCCCCCGGTCTCTCTTTCTCCCCCCCCCCGGCCTCTCTCTCTCACCCCAGACTCTCGCTCTCTCTCCCCCAGTAACTCTCTCGCTCACCCTAGTCTCTGCCTTCCCCAGTCCCTCTTCTGCACCAGTCTCTCTCACGCTCTCTCCCCCAGTCTCTCTGTCTCTCTCTCTCTCTTTCTCTCTTTTTCTCTCTCTCTCTCTCTCTGTCTCCCCAGTCTCTCTCTCTACTCTCTCTCCCAGTCTCTCTCGCACCCACAGACTCTCTCTTTCTCCCCAGACTCTCTCTTTTTCCCCAGACTCTCTCTTTCTCCCCAGACTCTCTCTTTCTCCCCAGACTCTCTCTTTCTCCCCACCGACTCTCTCTCTCTCCCCACCGACTCTCTCTCTCTCCCCACCGACTCTCTCTCTCTCTCCCCACCGACTCTCTCTCTCTCCCCCCGACTCTCTCTCTCTCCTCCCCGACTCTCTCTCTCTCCCCCCCGACTCTCTCTCTCTCCCCCCCGACTCTCTCTCTCTCCCCCCCGACTCTCTCTCTCTCCCCCCCGACTCTCTCTCTCTCCCCCCCGACTCTCTCTCTCTCCCCCCCGACTCTCTCTCTCTCCCCCCCGACTCTCTCTCTCTCCCCCCCGACTCTCTCTCTCTCCCCCCCGACTCTCTCTCTCTCCCCCCCGACTCTCTCTCTCTCTCTCTCCCCCCCGACTCTCTCTCTCTCTCTCTCCCCCCCGACTCTCTCTCTCTCCCCCCCGACTCTCTCTCTCTCCCCCCCGACTCTCTCTCTCTCCCCCCCGACTCTCTCTCTCTCCCCCCCGACTCTCTCTCTCTCTCCCCCCCGACTCTCTCTCTCTCCCCCCCGACTCTCTCTCTCTCCCCCCCGACTCTCTCTCTCTCCCCCCCGACTCTCTCTCTCTCCCCCCCGACTCTCTCTCTCTCCCCCCGACTCTCTCTCTCTCCCCCCCGACTCTCTCTCTCTCCCCCCCGACTCTCTCTCTCTCTTCCCCCGACTCTCTCTCTCTCCCCCCCGACTCTCTCTCTCTCCCCCCCGACTCTCTCTCTCTCCCCCCCGACTCTCTCTCTCTCCCCCCCGACTCTCTCTCTCTCCCCCCCGACTCTCTCTCTCTCCCCCCGACTCTCTCTCTCTCTCCCCCCCGACTCTCTCTCTCTCCCCCCCGACTCTCTCTCTCTCCCCCCCGACTCTCTCTCTCTCCCCCCGATTCTCTCTCTCTCTCCCCCCCGACTCACTCTCTCTCTCTCCCCCCCGACTCTCTCTCTCTCTCCCCCCCGACTCTCTCTCTCTCTCTTCCCCCGACTCTTTCTCTCTCCCCCCCGACTCTCTCTCTCTCTCCCCCCGACTCTCTCTCTCTCTCCCCCCGACTCTCTCTCTCTCTCTCCCCCCAACTCTCTCTCTCTCTCCCCCCCCGACTCTCTCTCTCTCTCCGCCCCCGACTCTCTCTCTCTCCCCCCCGACTCTCTCTCTCTCCCCCCCGACTCTCTCTCTCTCCCCCCCGACTCTCTCTCTCTCCCCCCCGACTCTCTCTCTCTCCCCCCCCGACTCTCTCTCTCTCTCCCCCCCCGACTCTCTCTCTCTCTCCCCCCCCGACTCTCTCTCTCTCTCCCCCCCCGACTCTCTCTCTCTCTCCCCCCCGACTCTCTCTCTCTCCCCCCCGACTCTCTCTCTCTCCCCCCCGACTCTCTCTCTCTCTCCCCCCGACTCTCTCTCTCTCTCTCCCCCCAACTCTCTCTCTCTCTCCCCCCCCGACTCTCTCTCTCTCTCCGCCCCCGACTCTCTCTCTCTCCCCCCCGACTCTCTCTCTCTCCCCCCCGACTCTCTCTCTCTCCCCCCCGACTCTCTCTCTCTCCCCCCCCGACTCTCTCTCTCTCCCCCCCCGACTCTCTCTCTCTCTCCCCCCCCGACTCTCTCTCTCTCTCCCCCCCCGACTCTCTCTCTCTCTCCCCCCCCGACTCTCTCTCTCTCTCCCCCCCCGACTCTCTCTCTCTCTCCCCCCCGACTCTCTCTCTCTCCCCCCCGACTCTCTCTTTCTCTCTCCCCCGACTCTCTTTCTCTCTCCCCCGACTCTCTCTCTCTCCCCCCCGACTCTCTCTCTCTCCCCCCCTCGACTCTCTCTCTCTCCCCCCCCGACTCACTCTCTCTCCCCCCCACTCTCTCTCCCCCCGACTCTCTCTCTCTCCCCCCGACTCTCTCTCTCTCTCGCTCTACCCCAGTCACTCTCTCTGCCTCCCGTCTTTCACTCTCTTCCACCTCAGATTTATTCTCTTCCACAGAAGGCCACAACAATGTGCATGTAGATAATCACTGTGACTTTCTAGGCAAAAGTCCTGGAGATAATCCAAAAGCCCGGGCAGTGAGCTCCATCCCGATGGTAGTTTAGCCGTATTCCCAGCATCCTTGTATGTCGCACTGTGCATGCGCGGCCAGATTGAGTGCACATGTGCAAAAAGGGATGCGCAGAAGGACACAAAAAGGTTGTTGCAAATAATCACCCCGGAATTAAATAGACAATTCACAGAGTCTAAGGCCCATATTTAATGCTGTCAGTTAATGTTGGTGGAAAAGTAGATGTATGGTAAGGAACTCATATCTAATTTATCACATATTCGCAAATGCAGGGAAATATACCCGTTTTATGTTTTTTTTTCTCACAGGGTCCATCTGGCATTCCGGGTGATACTGGGAAGAAGGGGCCTCATGTAAGTATTTGTGTTCAAGTAACCATTATATGATCTTTTCTGTATCAATCCTTTGCTACTCTGAAATTACCATTAACATGCACAGCAGAAAATCGCACCATACAGGCCTTGGGTGTTAATCGGCCGGCTGAAGAGCCCCTTCCCCCACCCCCCAGATTTTGAATCGCTGACCTCCCAACTTTTCAGGCGAGAAACCAGCAGCTGACTGTTAAAAATCGCTTCCACTAACCTCCTCCTCTGTCTCTCAAACAGTGCCATTAATCTGTAACCTTTAAACCCCCTTCTCAACATTTGTCAATCCAGCTCCCTTGTAAAGATGTCAGTTGACCACAAATCAACTATATCATACTTGTTTTCAAATCCTTCCATGGCCTCACCCCTCCCTATCTCTGAGCCGGAGGTCGGGGCCCAGGAGGAGTCGGAGGTTGGGGACAGAGCGGGAGGCGAGGAAGTGGGGCCCAGGAGGAGTCGGAGTTCGGGGTCCAGGAGAAGTCGGAGGTCGGGGCCCAAGAAGAGGTGGAGGTCGGAGGTCGGGGCCCAGGAGGAATCAGAGGTCGGGGCCCAGAGCGGGAGGAGTCAGAGGTCGGGGCCCAGGTGAAGTCGGGACCCAGAGTGGAGGTCAGAAGTCCAGGAGCGGCGGGGTCGAGGCCAAGGAATGGCCCAGGGAAGGAGCAGCATGAGCTTACAGTAAGGTGTTGCGAGGAGCACACTGCAACCCCAAGGAGAGAGGACCTGTGGGAAGGACGGAGAAGGATAGTAGAAGTATGTGTGTGTGAATGAACTAGGCCCACGGAGCAGAGCCTGGCCTCCAGTCGTCTTGGATCCCCTTGCCAATGGACCAAGACCTTGCTCTTTCAAGCCCATGTGGTAGCTGGTATGCAATGGCCACCCCACATTAAAATAATTGACACACAGGCATCTTCCACACTTTACGATGAAGTTTGGGACCTGGAATGTCAGGACCCTCATGGACAACCCCAACAGCAACAGACCGGAATGCCGCACTGCTATTGTTGCCCGGGAACTCAGGTGCTTCGACGTAGACATCGCCACCCGAAGCGAGACCCGGCGGGCAGGGGAAGGCCAGCTCAATGAACAAGGTGGTGATTACACCTTCTTCTGGAAAGGCAAACCAGAAGGAGAACACCGCCTCCATGGGGTAGGCTTTGCCATAAAAAATTAGTCGTCTCTTATGGGATAACCAAATGGTTCATGACTTTTTGGCTCACCCTAGCCCGGAACCCAGTGCACTACAGTCTTCAGCGCATATGCCCAAACACTGTAAGCTACAGACTAGACCAAACAGGAATTCTACTCCAGCCTTGAACAATCCCTGTCCCGAGTCCAAACGGGCGACTTCAACGCCAAAGTTGGAAAGGACACTGACCCCTGGGGAGGTGTGATCGACAGAGAGGGGGTCAGAAAAGCCAACTCCAACGGTACCCTCCTCCTGACGAAATGCTCAGAACATGACCTAGTCATAACCAATACCCAGTTCTGTCAGAAAGAGAAATATAAGGCTTCATGGCACCACCCTCACTCCAAGCACTGGCATCTGCTAGAGGGATCGCAAGGACGTGTGCATCACCTGTGCCATGACAGGATCCGACGACTGCTGGACGGACCACCCCCTAATCCACTCTCTCATCACCATCAATGTTGCCCCAAAACAATGATGGCAACAGAAGCAATGCTGCAGGAAAATCAACACTGGATCACTCAAAGAGCCTGATAAAAAAGTTCTATTCAGCCAGCACCTTGCTACCAACCTGATGACTCCCAGTGATCCAGAGACGCAGAGTGTCCACAGTGCCTGGTCTGCCCTCAAGGCCTCCACAATTAGCACCTGCGAAGAGATGCTCGGTCACTCGACCAGGAAACACCAAGACTGGTTCAAAGAGAACAACCAGGAGATCCAGGAGCTAATAAGTCGCAAGCGCAAGGCATTCTTGAACTGGAAACAGCAACACAACTCGAGAGCAAGAAAGCAGCTCTATAGACATCTGAAGGCCGAAGACCAACAGAAAATGCCGACCTAAAGAACAGATGGTGGGTGGAGAAAGCACAGGAGATCCAGCAGCTAGCCGACAACCACGACATGTGAGAATTCTTTAGCGCAGTCAAGACCACCTATGGCCCAAGGTCCTACCCCACTGCTGGCCAAGAACGGAGAGGTGCTCATCAGGAATGGAGAGGCAGTCAGTGCCCGCTAGATGGAGCACTTCGAAAATCTCCTTAACCGAGACTCTGTCTTTGATGTGAGGGTCCCGCAGCATCCCACCCGCCACCATCTCTGCACAACCCCAACGCAGCACGAGGTAGAAAAGGCCAACCGACAACTGAAGACCAACAAGGCATCAGGAGCAGATGGAATCCTCGCTGAAGCACTAAAACATGACGGAGAAGCACTATTGATGCAAATTAATGACCTCATTTCTCTTATCTGGAAGGAGGAGAGCATGCCAGGAGATCTCAGAGATGCTGTAATTGTGACCAGCTTCAAGAAGGGTGACCAGTCCGACTGTGGTAACTACAGAGGAGTTTCCCTGCTGTCAGCCACAAGGAAAATCATCGCAAGAATCCTCCTCGATCGCCTTCTCCCTGTGATTGAAGAGCTCCTCCCAGAGTCGCAGTGCGGGTTCCGCCCACTAAGGGGCACAATGGACATGATCTTCACCTCGCGGCAAATACAAGAGAAATGCAGGGAACAGCACCAAGCCTTGTACATGGCCTTCTTTGACCTCACAAAGGCCTTCGACACTGTCAATCGTGAGGGATTATGGAGCTGCCCTCATAAGTTTGTCACCATCCTCCGCCTGCTTCACGATGACATGCAAGCTGTGATCCTGACCAACGGATCCACCACAGACCCAATTCGCGTTCGGACTGGGGTCAAGCAAGGCTGTGTCATCGCACCAACGCTCTTATTGATCTTCTTTGCTGCAATGCTCCATCTCACCTGCAGCAAGCTCCCCGCTGGAGTGGAACTAAATTACAGGACAAACGGTAATCTGTTCGACCTCCGCCACCTCCAGGCCAGATCCTAGGTCGTCCCATCCTCCGTCATTGAATTACAGTATGCAGACGATGCTGGCACCTGTGCACACTCGGAGGCCGAATTCCAAGCCATCGTCAACACTGTCACCGAGGCGTACGAGAGCAGGGGCCTTACACTAAACATCCGTAAGACGAAAGTCCTCTACCAACCTGCTCCGCCACACAGCACTGCCCCCCAGTTATCAAAATCCATGACAAGGCCTTGGACAACGTGGATCATTTTCCATACCTCGGGAGCCTACTGTCAACAAGGGCAGACATCGACAACGAGGTCCCACATCACCTTCAGTGTGCCAGTGCAGCCTTCGGTTACCTGAGGAAGAGAGTGTTTGAAGACCAGGGCCTCAAACCTGGCACCAAGCTCATGGTCTACAGGGCAGTAGTGATACCCGCCCTCCGATATGGCTCAGAGACATGGACTATGTACAGCAGGCATCTAAAAACATTGGAGAAGTACCACCAACGCTGCCTTCGCAAGATCATGCAAATACATTGGCAGGACAGGCGCACCAACATCAGTGTTCTCGCGCAGGCCAATATCCCCAGCATCGAAGCACTGACCACGCTCGACCAGCTCCGTTGGACGGGCCACATCGTCCGCATGCCTGGCATGAGACTCCCAAAACAAGCGCTGTACTTGGAGCTTCGACACGGCAAATAAGCCTCAGGTGGGCAGAGGAACTACTTCAAGGACACCCTCAAAGCCTCCTTGAAAAAGTGCAACATCCCCACCAATACCTGGGAATCCCTGGCCCAAGACCGCTCAAAGTGGAGGAAAAGCAACCGGGACGGTGCTGAACACCGCGAGTCTCTTCGCTGAGAGCAAGCTGAAGCCAAGCATAGACAGCGGAAGGAGGATGCAGCAACCCAGGCATGCCACCCACCCATTCCCTCAACCACTGTCTGCCACACCTGTGACGGAGACTGTAGGTCCCATATTGGACTCTTCAGTCACCTGAGAACTCATTTTTAGTGTGGAAGCAAGTCATCCTCGACTCCAAGAGACTGCTTAAGAGTAGAAGAATCACCTTTAGCCCCACAACCCCCCGAGATGTCTGCGCTCCTCTAACTCTGCCCTCCTGATTATAATCGCTCAACCATTGGTGGCCGTGCCTTCTGTTGCCTAGACCCGAAGCTCTGGAATTCTCTGCCTAAACCTCTCTGCTTCTCTACTTCTCTTTCCTCCTTTAAGTCACTCCTTAAAACCTATCTCTTTGGCCAAGGTTTTGGTCACCTGCCCTAATTTCTCCTTATGTGGCTCGGTGTCAAATTTTTTGTCTCATAATACTCCTGTGAAGCGCCATAGGACGTTTCACTACGTTAAAGGCACTATATAAATACAAGTTGTTGTTGTTTTGTACTCTCAGCACAACTTGGCTTGATCGGCATGTTCTAAGATGACAGAAGCAATGACAATCTATTTGTTGAAGAAAATGCACGCATAAATATTATATTTAAGGGATCACTGGTTTATTTAGCTGTGTAAATAAAAGTTGTACGTGTGACCCAATTATAGCTGTTGAGTTCTGCTGCTAACGGTTTTATTAATATGCAGAAAAGTTATTGAGGACTTAAAGTTGCACCTTGATTTTTTTTTAATTACAAGGAACATGAATCTCAGCTGTTGAATCTCACTGGAATATTTGTTCATGTTTGCAGGGTTTTAGAGGAATAAGAGGCAATCAAGGAACCGATGGACCTCCAGGACCTTCTGTAAGGAAAACCACCACTCAAAAGTGAAGGACTTGCTATGAGTTTGTTACTTAATCTTGTGCTATGTTTGACCACACCTCAAGAATTTAATATTTTACATTATTCAGATGACTGGGTGGCAGAGTAATTTAAAATGTTGGGCTTTTAAATTCCCTATTTTCATCGCTCCACCATTCATGGCCCTGCCTTCAACTGCCCAGGCGCTAAGCTGTGAAATTCCCTCCCTAAACCTTTCCGACTCTCTCTCCCCCCTTAAGTCACTCCTTCAATATTACCTCTTTAACCAACCTTTTGGTCACCTGTCCTATTATCTCTTATAAGTGGCTCAATATCAAAGTTTGTTTGATAATGTTCCTGTGAAGCACCTTGGGATATTTTACTATGCTAAAGGTGCTATATAAATGCAAGTTATTGTTTTACTTTTGAGTGAAGAATTTAAGGGTCTTCCATTTGGCAGCTAAGTACCTAGTGACTGAACTGGGAACTAGAAATTACATACCTTACAATAGAAGATGTTCTTCAGAAGTCGGACTGCCAGCTGGTATTATTGGTGCAGTCTTGAGGGAGTTCTGAACTAATTCATGATCAGGGTATATTCCTGATGTTGGCATTAAATACTTCTATCAAGAAACAGAAGAATGTGTCTTTGTTGTTGTTCTTCGTGACCAGCTAATGCAATCACATTCTCAGACATCGCACATTTCAAAGTCGCACATTCCTGCTATTTCAGGTCATGAATTATGGAAAAGATAGGCATTCTCCCATTTTTTGTTAAAAGAAGAATTTTATCCTCGAGGTGCAACTTCAACTCTCACTGTAAGCATACCAATAGAATTGTTTTAAAATGTATTTTATTCAACACATTAAATTACAGAAACTGAGTATTTGAATATATTTTTTCCATTGTAAGAGCATCATTCTCTGAACTAACGTCAAATTCTAGATCAAATTTGAGACATTATAGCTTTAATAGGAGATGATAGCTGAGTTTCAGTTAAGACAGAAGAACTGAATTCAATGTTCTTCAAAATAAAAAAAACTGAAGGTGAGAACCAATATAGTGTTTAGCAATAGTATTATAGATATTGTGCCTCTGAACTTCCTTCTCTTGTTCCTTCGAAGTTGCATATATGCCGACCTAATACACTTCCTACCTTCTGCTTCCTCACTGCATTGAAATTAAGTCTGATGTTAGTCGCTCTTTCATAGAATCACAGAAAACTCCCTCGCTTTTCCCTTTCTCCTGCAATTTGCAGGTTTCTCTTCTCTTTACTACCTTGAAAGTAACTTGTACTATGGCCCTTGGCCCTTCGCCCTCCACTCAGTTTTCCCAACAAAAATAATTAGCTCGATGCAATTTTTCTGTCACAATTTATTAAGCTAAAGTTATTAAAAGTCAAATTTCCATTGTAAACAATCCCATCGATCATGCAGTCATATGTGTGTTATGTACCCCAACCTCTGTCGTCGAGCTACAGTACGTGGATGACGGCTGCGTCTGCGCACATACAGAGGCTGAACTCCAGGACATAGATGATATATTTACTGAGGCATACGAAAGCATGGGCCTCACGCTAACCATCAGCAAGACAAAGGTCCTCCACCAGCCTGTCCTTACCGCACAGCACTGTCCCCCAATCATCAAGATCCACAGTGCAGCCCTGGACAACGTGGACCACTTCCATATCTCGGGAGCCTCCTATCAACAAGAGCAGGCATTGATAACGAGATCCCACACTGCCTCCAGTGCACCAGTGCAGCCTTCGGCCGCCTGAGGAAAAGAGTGTTTGAAGACCAGGCCCTCAAAACTGCCACCAAGCTCATGGCCTACAGGGCTGTAGTGATACCAGCCCTTCTGTATGGCTCAGAAACATGGACCATGTACAGTAGACACCTCAAGTTGCTGGAGAAATACCAGCAACGATGTCTCTGCAAGATCCTACAAATCACCTGGGAGGATAGACGCACCAACATTAGCGTCCTCGACCAGGCTAACATCTCCAGCATCGAAGCACTGACCACACTTGGTCAGCTCT